>NW_026908050.1:0-128052 GCF_033978785.1 Entelurus aequoreus | reverse complement strand
AAAAAAATTGGATTTTTCTAAGTACAAAATCGAGAGTGGCTAAAAATCACCTCTTTTTCCTTCTCTCGATCAGACACTATAGAAAAAAAACGGAAAAAAGAAAAAAAAAAAAATTTGGATTTTTTCTAAGTACAAAATCGAGAGTGGCTAAAAATCACCTCTTTTTCCTTCTCTCGATCAGACACTTGAAAAAAAAATGAAAAAAAAAAAAAAAAAATTGGATTTTTTCTAAGTACAAAATCAAGAGAGGCTAAAAATCACCTCTTTTTCCTTCTCTCGATCAGACACTTAGACAAAAAACGGAAAAAAAAAAAAAAAAAATTTGGATTTTTTCTAAGTACAAAATCGAGAGTGGCTAAAAATCACCTTCTTTTTCCTTCTCTCGATCAGACACTTAGAAAAAAAAATGAAAAAAAAAAAAAAAAAATTGGATTTTTTCTAAGTACAAAATCAAGAGAGGCTAAAAATCACCTCTTTTTCCTTCTCTCGATCAGACACTTAGAAAAAAAAACTGAAAAAAAAAAAAAAAAAATTTGGATTTTTTCTAAGTACAAAATTGAGAGAGGCTAAAAATCACCTCTTTTTCCTTCTCTCGATCAGACACTAGAAAAAAAAACGGAAAAAAAAAAAAAAATTGGATTTTTCTAAGTACAAAATCGAGAGAGGCTAAAAATCACCTCTTTTCCTTCTCTCGATCAGACACTTAGAAAAAAAACGGAAAAAAAAAAACAAAAAAATTGATTTTTTTCTAAGTACAAAAATCGAGAGTGGCTAAAAATCACCTCTTTTTCCTTCTCTCGATCAGACACTTAGAAAAAAAACGGAAAAAAAAAATAAAAAAATTTGGATTTTTTCTAAGTACAAAATCGAGAGTGGCTAAAAATCACCTATTTTTCCTTCTCTCGATCAGACACTTAGAAAAAAAAATGAAAAAAAAAAAAAAAAAATTGGATTTTTTCTAAGTACAAAATCAAGAGAGGCTAAAAATCACCTCTTTTTCCTTCTCTCGATCAGACACTTACAAAAAAAACGGAAAAAAAAAAAAAAAAAATTTGGATTTTTTCTAAGTACAAAATCGAGAGAGGCTAAAAATCACCTCTTTTTCCTTCTCTCGATCAGACACTTAGAAAAAAAACGGAAAAAAAAAAAAAAAAAAAATGGATTTTTTCTAAGTACAAAATCGAGAGTGGCTAAAAATCACCTCTTTTTCCTTCTCTCGATCAGACACTTAGAAAAAAAACGGAAAAAAAAAAAAAAAAAATTTGGATTTTTTCTAAGTACAAAATTGAGAGTGGCTAAAAATCACCTCTTTTTCCTTCTCTCGATCAGACACTTAGAAAAAAAAATGAAAAAAAAAAAAAAAAATTGGATTTTTTCTAAGTACAAAATCAAGAGAGGCTAAAAATCACCTCTTTTTCTTTCTCTCGATCAGACACTTAGAAAAAAAAATGAAAAAAAAAAAAAAAAAATTGGATTTTTTCTAAGTACAAAATCAAGAGAGGCTAAAAATCACCTCTTTTTCCTTCTCTCGATCAGACACTTAGAAAAAAAACGGAAGAAAAAAAAAAAAAATTTGGATTTTTTCTAAGTACAAAATCGAGAGAGGCTAAAAATCACCTCTTTTTCCTTCTCTCGATCAGACACTTAGAAAAAAAACGGAAAAAAAAAAAAAAAAAATTTGGATTTTTTCTAAGTACAAAATCGAGAGAGGCTAACAATCACCTCTTTTTCCTTCTCTCGATCAGACACTTAGAAAAAAAACGGAAAAAAAAAAAAAAAAAATTTGGATTTTTTCTAAGTACAAAATCGAGAGAGGCTAACAATCACCTCTTTTTCCTTCTCTCGATCAGACACTTAGAAAAAAAACGGAAAAAAAAAAAAAAAAAATTTGGATTTTTTCTAAGTACAAAATCGAGAGTGGCTAAAAATCACCTCTTTTTCCTTCTCTCGATCAGACACTTAGAAAAAAAACGGAAAAAAAAAAAAAAAAAAATTGGATTTTTTCTAAGTACAAAATCGAGAGTGGCTAAAAATCACCTCTTTTTCCTTCTCTCGATCAGACACTTAGAAAAAAAACGGAAAAAAAAAAAAAAAAAATTTGGATTTTTTCTAAGTACAAAATCGAGAGTGGCTAAAAATCACCTCTTTTTCCTTCTCTCGATCAGACACTTACAAAAAAAAATGAAAAAAAAAAAAAAAAAATTGGATTTTTTCTAAGTACAAAATCAAGAGAGGCTAAAAATCACCTCTTTTTCCTTCTCTCGATCAGACACTTACAAAAAAAACGGAAAAAAAAAAAAAAAAAATTTGGATTTTTTCTAAGTACAAAATCGAGAGAGGCTAAAAATCACCTCTTTTTCCTTCTCTCGATCAGACACTTAGAAAAAAAACGGAAAAAAAAAAAAAAAAAAATTGGATTTTTTCTAAGTACAAAATCGAGAGTGGCTAAAAATCACCTCTTTTTCCTTCTCTCGATCAGACACTTAGAAAAAAAACGGAAAAAAAAAAAAAAAAAATTTGGATTTTTTCTAAGTACAAAATCGAGAGTGGCTAAAAATCACCTCTTTTTCCTTCTCTCGATCAGACACTTAGAAAAAAAAATGAAAAAAAAAAAAAAAAATTGGATTTTTTCTAAGTACAAAATCAAGAGAGGCTAAAAATCACCTCTTTTTCTTTCTCTCGATCAGACACTTAGAAAAAAAAATGAAAAAAAAAAAAAAAAAATTGGATTTTTTCTAAGTACAAAATCAAGAGAGGCTAAAAATCACCTCTTTTTCCTTCTCTCGATCAGACACTTAGAAAAAAAACGGAAGAAAAAAAAAAAAAATTTGGATTTTTTCTAAGTACAAAATCGAGAGAGGCTAAAAATCACCTCTTTTTCCTTCTCTCGATCAGACACTTAGAAAAAAAACGGAAAAAAAAAAAAAAAAAATTTGGATTTTTTCTAAGTACAAAATCGAGAGAGGCTAACAATCACCTCTTTTTCCTTCTCTCGATCAGACACTTAGAAAAAAAACGGAAAAAAAAAAAAAAAAAATTTGGATTTTTTCTAAGTACAAAATCGAGAGAGGCTAACAATCACCTCTTTTTCCTTCTCTCGATCAGACACTTAGAAAAAAAACGGAAAAAAAAAAATAAAAAATTTGGATTTTTTCTAAGTACAAAATCGAGAGTGGCTAAAAATCACCTCTTTTTCCTTCTCTCGATCAGACACTTAGAAAAAAAACGGAAAAAAAAAAAAAAAAAATTTGGATTTTTTCTAAGTACAAAATCGAGAGTGGCTAAAAATCACCTCTTTTTCCTTCTCTCGATCAGACACTTAGAAAAAAAAATGAAAAAAAAAAAAAAAAAATTGGATTTTTTCTAAGTACAAAATCAAGAGAGGCTAAAAATCACCTCTTTTTCCTTCTCTCGATCAGACACTTAGAAAAAAAACTGAAAAAAAAAAAAAAAAAATTTGGATTTTTTCTAAGTACAAAATCGAGAGAGGCTAAAAATCACCTCTTTTTCCTTCTCTCGATCAGACACTTAGAAAAAAAACGAAAAAAAAAAAAAAAAATTGGATTTTTTCTAAGTACAAAATCGAGAGTGGCTAAAAATCACCTCTTCTTCCTTCTCTCGATCAGACACTTAGAAAAAAAACGGAAAAAAAAAAATAAAAAAATTGGATTTTTTCTAAGTACAAAATCGAGAGTGGCTAAAAATCACCTCTTTTTCCTTCTCTCGATCAGACACTTAGAAAAAAAACGGAAAAAAAAAAAAAAAAAATTTGGATTTTTTCTAAGTACAAAATCGAGAGTGGCTAAAAATCACCTCTTTTTCCTTCTCTCGATCAGACACTTAGAAAAAAAAATGAAAAAAAAAAAAAAAAAATTGGATTTTTTCTAAGTACAAAATCAAGAGAGGCTAAAAATCACCTCTTTTTCCTTCTCTCGATCAGACACTTAGAAAAAAAACTGAAAAAAAAAAAAAAAAAATTTGGATTTTTTCTAAGTACAAAATCGAGAGAGGCTAAAAATCACCTCTTTTTCCTTCTCTCGATCAGACACTTAGAAAAAAAACGGAAAAAAAAAAAAAAAATTGGATTTTTTCTAAGTACAAAATCGAGAGTGGCTAAAAATCACCTCTTCTTCCTTCTCTCGATCAGACACTTAGAAAAAAAAATGAAAAAAAAAAAAAAAAAATTGGATTTTTTCTAAGTACAAAATCAAGAGAGGCTAAAAATCACCTCTTTTTCCTTCTCTCGATCAGACACTTAGAAAAAAAAACGGAAAAAAAAAAAAAAAAAATTTGGATTTTTTCTAAGTACAAAATCGAGAGAGGCTAAAAATCACCTCTTTTTCCTTCTCTCGATCAGACACTTAGAAAAAAAACGGAAACAAAAAAAAAAAAATTTGGATTTTTTCTAAGTACAAAATCGAGAGTTGCTAAAAATCACCTCTTTTTCCTTCTCTCGATCAGACACTTAGAAAAAAAAATGAAAAAAAAAAAAAAAAAATTGGATTTTTTCTAAGTACAAAATCAAGAGAGGCTAAAAATCATCTCTTTTTCCTTCTCTCGATCAGACACTTAGAAAAAAAACGGAAAAAAAAAAAAAAAAAATTTGGATTTTTTCTAAGTACAAAATCGAGAGTGGCTAAAAATCACCTCTTTTTCCTTCTCTCGATCAGACACTTAGAAAAAAAACGGAAAAAAAAAAAAAAAAATTTGGATTTTTTCTAAGTACAAAATCGAGAGTGGCTAAAAATCACCTCTTTTTCCTTCTCTCGATCAGACACTTAGAAAAAAAACGGAAAAAAAAAAAAAAAAAAATTGGATTTTTTCTAAGTACAAAATCGAGAGTGGCTAAAAATCACCTCTTTTTCCTTCTCTCGATCAGACACTTAGAAAAAAAAAAGAAAAAAAAAAAAAAAAAATTGGATTTTATCTTAGTACAAAATCAAGAGAGGCTAAAAATCACCTCTTTTTCCTTCTCTCGATCAGACACTTAGAAAAAAAAATGAAAAAAAAAAAAAAAAAATTGGATTTTTTCTTAGTACAAAATCAAGAGAGGCTAAAAATCACCTCTTTTTCCTTCTCTCGATCAGACACTTAGAAAAAAAACGGAAAAAAAAAAAAAAAAATTGGATTTTTTCTAAGTACAAAATCGAGAGAGGCTAAAAATCACCTCTTTTTCCTTCTCTCGATCAGACACTTAGAAAAAAAACGGAAAAAAAAAAAAAAAAAATTGGATTTTTTCTAAGTACAAAATCGAGAGAGGCTAACAATCACCTCTTTTTCCTTCTCTCGATCAGACACTTAGAAAAAAAACGGAAAAAAAAAAAAAAAAAAAATTGATTTTTTCTAAGTACAAAATCGAGAGTGGCTAAAAATCACCTCTTTTTCCTTCTCTCGATCAGACACTTAGAAAAAAAACGGAAAAAAAAAAAAAAAAAATTTGGATTTTTTCTAAGTACAAAATCGAGAGTGGCTAAAAATCACCTCTTTTTCCTTCTCTCGATCAGACACTTAGAAAAAAAAATGAAAAAAAAAAAAAAAAAATTGGATTTTTTCTAAGTACAAAATCAAGAGAGGCTAAAAATCACCTCTTTTTCCTTCTCTCGATCAGACACTTAGAAAAAAAACTGAAAAAAAAAAAAAAAAAATTTGGATTTTTTCTAAGTACAAAATCGAGAGAGGCTAAAAATCACCTCTTTTTCCTTCTCTCGATCAGACACTTAGAAAAAAAACGGAAAAAAAAAAAAAAAATTGGATTTTTTCTAAGTACAAAATCGAGAGTGGCTAAAAATCACCTCTTCTTCCTTCTCTCGATCAGACACTTAGAAAAAAAAATGAAAAAAAAAAAAAAAAAATTGGATTTTTTCTAAGTACAAAATCAAGAGAGGCTAAAAATCACCTCTTTTTCCTTCTCTCGATCAGACACTTAGAAAAAAAAACGGAAAAAAAAAAAAAAAAAATTTGGATTTTTTCTAAGTACAAAATCGAGAGAGGCTAAAAATCACCTCTTTTTCCTTCTCTCGATCAGACACTTAGAAAAAAAACGGAAACAAAAAAAAAAAAATTTGGATTTTTTCTAAGTACAAAATCGAGAGTTGCTAAAAATCACCTCTTTTTCCTTCTCTCGATCAGACACTTAGAAAAAAAAATGAAAAAAAAAAAAAAAAAATTGGATTTTTTCTAAGTACAAAATCAAGAGAGGCTAAAAATCATCTCTTTTTCCTTCTCTCGATCAGACACTTAGAAAAAAAACGGAAAAAAAAAAAAAAAAAATTTGGATTTTTTCTAAGTACAAAATCGAGAGTGGCTAAAAATCACCTCTTTTTCCTTCTCTCGATCAGACACTTAGAAAAAAAACGGAAAAAAAAAAAAAAAAATTTGGATTTTTTCTAAGTACAAAATCGAGAGTGGCTAAAAATCACCTCTTTTTCCTTCTCTCGATCAGACACTTAGAAAAAAAACGGAAAAAAAAAAAAAAAAAAATTGGATTTTTTCTAAGTACAAAATCGAGAGTGGCTAAAAATCACCTCTTTTTCCTTCTCTCGATCAGACACTTAGAAAAAAAAAAGAAAAAAAAAAAAAAAAAATTGGATTTTATCTTAGTACAAAATCAAGAGAGGCTAAAAATCACCTCTTTTTCCTTCTCTCGATCAGACACTTAGAAAAAAAAATGAAAAAAAAAAAAAAAAAATTGGATTTTTTCTTAGTACAAAATCAAGAGAGGCTAAAAATCACCTCTTTTTCCTTCTCTCGATCAGACACTTAGAAAAAAAACGGAAAAAAAAAAAAAAAAATTGGATTTTTTCTAAGTACAAAATCGAGAGAGGCTAAAAATCACCTCTTTTTCCTTCTCTCGATCAGACACTTAGAAAAAAAACGGAAAAAAAAAAAAAAAAAATTGGATTTTTTCTAAGTACAAAATCGAGAGAGGCTAACAATCACCTCTTTTTCCTTCTCTCGATCAGACACTTAGAAAAAAAACGGAAAAAAAAAAAAAAAAAAAATTGATTTTTTCTAAGTACAAAATCGAGAGTGGCTAAAAATCACCTCTTTTTCCTTCTCTCGATCAGACACTTAGAAAAAAAACGGAAAAAAAAAAAAAAAAAATTTGGATTTTTTCTAAGTACAAAATCGAGAGAGGCTAAAAATCACCTCTTTTTCCTTCTCTCGATCAGACACTTAGAAAAAAAACGGAAAAAAAAAAAAAAAAAAATTGGATTTTTTCTAAGTACAAAATCGAGAGTGGCTAAAAATCACCTCTTTTTCCTTCTCTCGATCAGACACTTAGAAAAAAAAATGAAAAAAAAAAAAAAAAAATTGGATTTTTTCTAAGTACAAAATCAAGAGAGGCTAAAAATCACCTCTTTTTCCTTCTCTCGATCAGACACTTACAAAAAAAACGGAAAAAAAAAAAAAAAAAATTTGGATTTTTTCTAAGTACAAAATCGAGAGAGGCTAAAAATCACCTCTTTTTCCTTCTCTCGATCAGACACTTAGAAAAAAAACGGAAAAAAAAAAAAAAAAAAATTGGATTTTTTCTAAGTACAAAATCGAGAGTGGCTAAAAATCACCTCTTTTTCCTTCTCTCGATCAGACACTTAGAAAAAAAACGGAAAAAAAAAAAAAAAAAATTTGGATTTTTTCTAAGTACAAAATCGAGAGTGGCTAAAAATCACCTCTTTTTCCTTCTCTCGATCAGACACTTAGAAAAAAAAATGAAAAAAAAAAAAAAAATTGGATTTTTTCTAAGTACAAAATCAAGAGAGGCTAAAAATCACCTCTTTTTCTTTCTCTCGATCAGACACTTAGAAAAAAAAATGAAAAAAAAAAAAAAAAAATTGGATTTTTTCTAAGTACAAAATCAAGAGAGGCTAAAAATCACCTCTTTTTCCTTCTCTCGATCAGACACTTAGAAAAAAAACGGAAGAAAAAAAAAAAAAATTTGGATTTTTTCTAAGTACAAAATCGAGAGAGGCTAAAAATCACCTCTTTTTCCTTCTCTCGATCAGACACTTAGAAAAAAAACGGAAAAAAAAAAAAAAAAAATTTGGATTTTTTCTAAGTACAAAATCGAGAGAGGCTAACAATCACCTCTTTTTCCTTCTCTCGATCAGACACTTAGAAAAAAAACGGAAAAAAAAAAAAAAAAAATTTGGATTTTTTCTAAGTACAAAATCGAGAGAGGCTAACAATCACCTCTTTTTCCTTCTCTCGATCAGACACTTAGAAAAAAAACGGAAAAAAAAAAATAAAAAATTTGGATTTTTTCTAAGTACAAAATCGAGAGTGGCTAAAAATCACCTCTTTTTCCTTCTCTCGATCAGACACTTAGAAAAAAAACGGAAAAAAAAAAAAAAAAAAATTGGATTTTTTCTAAGTACAAAATCGAGAGTGGCTAAAAATCACCTCTTTTTCCTTCTCTCGATCAGACACTTAGAAAAAAAACGGAAAAAAAAAAAAAAAAAATTTGGATTTTTTCTAAGTACAAAATCGAGAGTGGCTAAAAATCACCTCTTTTTCCTTCTCTCGATCAGACACTTAGAAAAAAAAATGAAAAAAAAAAAAAAAAAATTGGATTTTTTCTAAGTACAAAATCAAGAGAGGCTAAAAATCACCTCTTTTTCCTTCTCTCGATCAGACACTTAGAAAAAAAACTGAAAAAAAAAAAAAAAAAATTTGGATTTTTTCTAAGTACAAAATCGAGAGAGGCTAAAAATCACCTCTTTTTCCTTCTCTCGATCAGACACTTAGAAAAAAAACGGAAAAAAAAAAAAAAAATTGGATTTTTTCTAAGTACAAAATCGAGAGTGGCTAAAAATCACCTCTTCTTCCTTCTCTCGATCAGACACTTAGAAAAAAAAATGAAAAAAAAAAAAAAAAAATTGGATTTTTTCTAAGTACAAAATCAAGAGAGGCTAAAAATCACCTCTTTTTCCTTCTCTCGATCAGACACTTAGAAAAAAAAACGGAAAAAAAAAAAAAAAAAATTTTGATTTTTTCTAAGTACAAAATCGAGAGAGGCTAAAAATCACCTCTTTTTCCTTCTCTCGATCAGACACTTAGAAAAAAAACGGAAACAAAAAAAAAAAAATTTGGATTTTTTCTAAGTACAAAATCGAGAGTTGCTAAAAATCACCTCTTTTTCCTTCTCTCGATCAGACACTTAGAAAAAAAAATGAAAAAAAAAAAAAAAAAATTGGATTTTTTCTAAGTACAAAATCAAGAGAGGCTAAAAATCATCTCTTTTTCCTTCTCTCGATCAGACACTTAGAAAAAAAACGGAAAAAAAAAAAAAAAAAATTTGGATTTTTTCTAAGTACAAAATCGAGAGTGGCTAAAAATCACCTCTTTTTCCTTCTCTCGATCAGACACTTAGAAAAAAAACGGAAAAAAAAAAAAAAAATTGGGATTTTTTCTAAGTACAAAATCGAGAGTGGCTAAAAATCACCTCTTTTTCCTTCTCTCGATCAGACACTTAGAAAAAAAACGGAAAAAAAAAAAAAAAAAAATTGGATTTTTTCTAAGTACAAAATCGAGAGTGGCTAAAAATCACCTCTTTTTCCTTCTCTCGATCAGACACTTAGAAAAAAAAATGAAAAAAAAAAAAAAAAAATTGGATTTTATCTTAGTACAAAATCAAGAGAGGCTAAAAATCACCTCTTTTTCCTTCTCTCGATCAGACACTTAGAAAAAAAAATGAAAAAAAAAAAAAAAAAATTGGATTTTTTCTTAGTACAAAATCAAGAGAGGCTAAAAATCACCTCTTTTTCCTTCTCTCGATCAGACACTTAGAAAAAAAACGGAAAAAAAAAAAAAAAATTTGGATTTTTTCTAAGTACAAAATCGAGAGAGGCTAAAAATCACCTCTTTTTCCTTCTCTCGATCAGACACTTAGAAAAAAAACGGAAAAAAAAAAAAAAAAAATTGGATTTTTTCTAAGTACAAAATCGAGAGAGGCTAACAATCACCTCTTTTTCCTTCTCTCGATCAGACACTTAGAAAAAAAACGGAAAAAAAAAAAAAAAAAAATTGGATTTTTTCTAAGTACAAAATCGAGAGTGGCTAAAAATCACCTCTTTTTCCTTCTCTCGATCAGACACTTAGAAAAAAAACGGAAAAAAAAAAAAAAAAAATTTGGATTTTTTCTAAGTACAAAATCGAGAGAGGCTAAAAATCACCTCTTTTTCCTTCTCTCGATCAGACACTTAGAAAAAAAACGGAAAAAAAAAAAAAAAAAAATTGGATTTTTTCTAAGTACAAAATCGAGAGTGGCTAAAAATCACCTCTTTTTCCTTCTCTCGATCAGACACTTAGAAAAAAAAATGAAAAAAAAAAAAAAAAAATTGGATTTTATCTTAGTACAAAATCAAGAGAGGCTAAAAATCACCTCTTTTTCCTTCTCTCGATCAGACACTTAGAAAAAAAAATGAAAAAAAAAAAAAAAAAATTGGATTTTTTCTAAGTACAAAATCAAGAGAGGCTAAAAATCACCTCTTTTTCCTTCTCTCGATCAGACACTTAGAAAAAAAAACGGAAAAAAAAAAAAAAAAATTTGGATTTTTTCTAAGTACAAAATCGAGAGAGGCTAAAAATCACCTCTTTTTCCTTCTCTCGATCAGACACTTAGAAAAAAAACGGAAAAAAAAAAAAAAAAAATTGGATTTTTTCTAAGTACAAAATCGAGAGAGGCTAACAATCACCTCTTTTTCCTTCTCTCGATCAGACACTTAGAAAAAAACGGAAAAAAAAAAAAAAAAAAATTGGATTTTTTCTAAGTACAAAATCGAGAGTGGCTAAAAATCACCTCTTTTTCCTTCTCTCGATCAGACACTTAGAAAAAAAACGGAAAAAAAAAAAAAAAAAATTTGGATTTTTTCTAAGTACAAAATCGAGAGTGGCTAAAAATCACCTCTTTTTCCTTCTCTCGATCAGACACTTAGAAAAAAAAACGGAAAAAAAAAAAAAAAAATTTGGATTTTTTCTAAGTACAAAATCGAGAGTGGCTAAAAATCACCTCTTTTTCCTTCTCTCGATCAGACACTTAGAAAAAAAAATGAAAAAAAAAAAAAAAAAATTGGATTTTTTCTAAGTACAAAATCAAGAGAGGCTAAAAATCACCTCTTTTTCCTTCTCTCGATCAGACACTTAGAAAAAAAACGGAAGAAAAAAAAAAAAAATTTGGATTTTTTCTAAGTACAAAATCGAGAGAGGCTAAAAATCACCTCTTTTTCCTTCTCTCGATCAGACACTTAGAAAAAAAACGGAAAAAAAAAAAAAAAAAATTTGGATTTTTTCTAAGTACAAAATCGAGAGAGGCTAACAATCACCTCTTTTTCCTTCTCTCGATCAGACACTTAGAAAAAAAACGGAAAAAAAAAAAAAAAAAATTTGGATTTTTTCTAAGTACAAAATCGAGAGAGGCTAACAATCACCTCTTTTTCCTTCTCTCGATCAGACACTTAGAAAAAAAAACGGAAAAAAAAAAATAAAAAATTTGGATTTTTTCTAAGTACAAAATCGAGAGTGGCTAAAAATCACCTCTTTTTCCTTCTCTCGATCAGACACTTAGAAAAAAAACGGAAAAAAAAAAAAAAAAAAATTGGATTTTTTCTAAGTACAAAATCGAGAGTGGCTAAAAATCACCTCTTTTTCCTTCTCTCGATCAGACACTTAGAAAAAAAACGGAAAAAAAAAAAAAAAAAATTTGGATTTTTTCTAAGTACAAAATCGAGAGTGGCTAAAAATCACCTCTTTTTCCTTCTCTCGATCAGACACTTAGAAAAAAAAATGAAAAAAAAAAAAAAAAAATTGGATTTTTTCTAAGTACAAAATCAAGAGAGGCTAAAAATCACCTCTTTTTCCTTCTCTCGATCAGACACTTAGAAAAAAAACTGAAAAAAAAAAAAAAAAAATTTGGATTTTTTCTAAGTACAAAATCGAGAGAGGCTAAAAATCACCTCTTTTTCCTTCTCTCGATCAGACACTTAGAAAAAAAACGGAAAAAAAAAAAAAAAATTGGATTTTTTCTAAGTACAAAATCGAGAGTGGCTAAAAATCACCTCTTCTTCCTTCTCTCGATCAGACACTTAGAAAAAAAAATGAAAAAAAAAAAAAAAAATTGGATTTTTTCTAAGTACAAAATCAAGAGAGGCTAAAAATCACCTCTTTTTCCTTCTCTCGATCAGACACTTAGAAAAAAAAACGGAAAAAAAAAAAAAAAAAATTTTGATTTTTTCTAAGTACAAAATCGAGAGAGGCTAAAAATCACCTCTTTTTCCTTCTCTCGATCAGACACTTAGAAAAAAAACGGAAACAAAAAAAAAAAAATTTGGATTTTTTCTAAGTACAAAATCGAGAGTTGCTAAAAATCACCTCTTTTTCCTTCTCTCGATCAGACACTTAGAAAAAAAAATGAAAAAAAAAAAAAAAAAATTGGATTTTTTCTAAGTACAAAATCAAGAGAGGCTAAAAATCATCTCTTTTTCCTTCTCTCGATCAGACACTTAGAAAAAAAACGGAAAAAAAAAAAAAAAAAATTTGGATTTTTTCTAAGTACAAAATCGAGAGTGGCTAAAAATCACCTCTTTTTCCTTCTCTCGATCAGACACTTAGAAAAAAAACGGAAAAAAAAAAAAAAAATTTGGATTTTTTCTAAGTACAAAATCGAGAGTGGCTAAAAATCACCTCTTTTTCCTTCTCTCGATCAGACACTTAGAAAAAAAACGGAAAAAAAAAAAAAAAAAAATTGGATTTTTTCTAAGTACAAAATCGAGAGTGGCTAAAAATCACCTCTTTTTCCTTCTCTCGATCAGACACTTAGAAAAAAAAATGAAAAAAAAAAAAAAAAAATTGGATTTTATCTTAGTACAAAATCAAGAGAGGCTAAAAATCACCTCTTTTTCCTTCTCTCGATCAGACACTTAGAAAAAAAAATGAAAAAAAAAAAAAAAAAATTGGATTTTTTCTTAGTACAAAATCAAGAGAGGCTAAAAATCACCTCTTTTTCCTTCTCTCGATCAGACACTTAGAAAAAAAACGGAAAAAAAAAAAAAAAATTTGGATTTTTTCTAAGTACAAAATCGAGAGAGGCTAAAAATCACCTCTTTTTCCTTCTCTCGATCAGACACTTAGAAAAAAAACGGAAAAAAAAAAAAAAAAAAATTGGATTTTTTCTAAGTACAAAATCGAGAGAGGCTAACAATCACCTCTTTTTCCTTCTCTCGATCAGACACTTAGAAAAAAAACGGAAAAAAAAAAAAAAAAAAATTGGATTTTTTCTAAGTACAAAATCGAGAGTGGCTAAAAATCACCTCTTTTTCCTTCTCTCGATCAGACACTTAGAAAAAAAACGGAAAAAAAAAAAAAAAAAATTTGGATTTTTTCTAAGTACAAAATCGAGAGAGGCTAAAAATCACCTCTTTTTCCTTCTCTCGATCAGACACTTAGAAAAAAAAACGGAAAAAAAAAAAAAAAAAAATTGGATTTTTTCTAAGTACAAAATCGAGAGTGGCTAAAAATCACCTCTTTTTCCTTCTCTCGATCAGACACTTAGAAAAAAAAATGAAAAAAAAAAAAAAAAAATTGGATTTTATCTTAGTACAAAATCAAGAGAGGCTAAAAATCACCTCTTTTTCCTTCTCTCGATCAGACACTTAGAAAAAAAAATGAAAAAAAAAAAAAAAAAATTGGATTTTTTCTAAGTACAAAATCAAGAGAGGCTAAAAATCACCTCTTTTTCCTTCTCTCGATCAGACACTTAGAAAAAAAACGGAAAAAAAAAAAAAAAAATTTGGATTTTTTCTAAGTACAAAATCGAGAGAGGCTAAAAATCACCTCTTTTTCCTTCTCTCGATCAGACACTTAGAAAAAAAACGGAAAAAAAAAAAAAAAAAATTGGATTTTTTCTAAGTACAAAATCGAGAGAGGCTAACAATCACCTCTTTTTCCTTCTCTCGATCAGACACTTAGAAAAAAACGGAAAAAAAAAAAAAAAAAAATTGGATTTTTTCTAAGTACAAAATCGAGAGTGGCTAAAAATCACCTCTTTTTCCTTCTCTCGATCAGACACTTAGAAAAAAAACGGAAAAAAAAAAAAAAAAAATTTGGATTTTTTCTAAGTACAAAATCGAGAGTGGCTAAAAATCACCTCTTTTTCCTTCTCTCGATCAGACACTTAGAAAAAAAACGGAAAAAAAAAAAAAAAAATTTGGATTTTTTCTAAGTACAAAATCGAGAGTGGCTAAAAATCACCTCTTTTTCCTTCTCTCGATCAGACACTTAGAAAAAAAAATGAAAAAAAAAAAAAAAAAATTGGATTTTTTCTAAGTACAAAATCAAGAGAGGCTAAAAATCACCTCTTTTTCCTTCTCTCGATCAGACACTTAGAAAAAAAACTGAAAAAAAAAAAAAAAAAATTTGGATTTTTTCTAAGTACAAAATCGAGAGTGGCTAAAAATCACCTCTTTTTCCTTCTCTCGATCAGACACTTGGAAAAAAAACGGAAAAAAAAAAAAAAATTGGATTTTTTCTAAGTACAAAATCGAGAGTGGCTAAAAATCACCTCTTTTTCCTTCTCTCGATCAGACACTTAGAAAAAAAACGGAAAAAAAAAAAAAAAAAATTTGGATTTTTTCTAAGTACAAAATCGAGAGTGGCTAAAAATCACCTCTTTTTCCTTCTCTCAATCAGACACTTGGAAAAAAAAATGAAAAAAAAAAAAAAAAAATTGGATTTTTTCTTAGTACAAAATCAAGAGAGGCTAAAAATCACCTCTTTTTCCTTCTCTCGATCAGACACTTAGAAAAAAAACGGAAATAAAAAAAAAAAAAATTTGGATTTTTTCTAAGTACAAAATCGAGAGTGGCTAAAAATCACCTCTTTTTCCTTCTCTCGATCAGACACTTAGAAAAAAAAATGAAAAAAAAAAAAAAAAAATTGGATTTTTTCTAAGTACAAAATCAAGAGAGGCTAAAAATCACCTCTTTTTCCTTCTCTCGATCAGACACTTAGAAAAAAAACTGAAAAAAAAAAAAAAAAAATTTGGATTTTTTCTAAGTACAAAATCGAGAGAGGCTAAAAATCACCTCTTTTTCCTTCTCTCGATCAGACACTTAGAAAAAAAACGGAAAAAAAAAAAAAAAAATGTGGATTTTTTCTAAGTACAAAATCGAGAGTGGCTAAAAATCACCTCTTTTTCCTTCTCTCGATCAGACACTTAGAAAAAAAACGGAAAAAAAAAAAAAAAAATTTGGATTTTTTCTAAGTAAAAAATCGAGAGTGGCTAAAAATCACCTCTTTTTCCTTCTCTCGATCAGACACTTAGAAAAAAAATGAAAAAAAAAAAAAAAAAATTGGATTTTTTCTAAGTACAAAATCAAGAGAGGCTAAAAATCACCTCTTTTTCCTTCTCTCGATCAGACACTTAGAAAAAAAACGGAAAAAAAAAAAAAAAAAATTTGGATTTTTTCTAAGTACAAAATCGAGAGAGGCTAAAAATCACCTCTTTTTCCTTCTCTCGATCAGACACTTAGAAAAAAAACGGAAAAAAAAAAAAAAAAAATTTGGATTTTTTCTAAGTACAAAATCGAGAGTGGCTAAAAATCACCTCTTTTTCCTTCTCTCGATCAGACACTTAGAAAAAAAATGAAAAAAAAAAAAAAAAAATTGGATTTTTTCTAAGTACAAAATCAAGAGAGGCTAAAAATCACCTCTTTTTCCTTCTCTCGATCAGACACTTAGAAAATAAAATGAAAAAAAAAAAAAAAAAATTGGATTTTTTCTAAGTACAAAATCAAGAGAGGCTAAAAATCACCTCTTTTTCTTTCTCTCGATCAGACACTTAGAAAAAAAACTGAAAAAAAAAAAAAAAAAATTGGATTTTTTCTAAGTACAAAATCGAGAGAGGCTAAAATCACCTCTTTTTCCTTCTCTCGATCAGACACTTAGAAAAAAAACGGAAAAAAAAAAAAAAAAATTTGGATTTTTTCTAAGTACAAAATCGAGAGAGGCTAAAAATCACCTCTTTTTCCTTCTCTCGATCAGACACTTAGAAAAAAAAATGAAAAAAAAAAAAAAAAATTGGATTTTTTCTAAGTACAAAATCAAGAGAGGCTAAAAATCACCTCTTTTTCCTTCTCTCGATCAGACACTTAGAAAAAAAACTGAAAAAAAAAAAAAAAAAATTTGGATTTTTTCTAAGTACAAAATCGAGAGAGGCTAAAAATCACCTCTTTTTCCTTCTCTCGATCAGACACTTAGAAAAAAAACGGAAAAAAAAAAAAAAATTGGATTTTTTCTAAGTACAAAATCGAGAGTGGCTAAAAATCACCTCTTCTTTCCTTCTCTCGATCAGACACTTAGAAAAAAAATGAAAAAAAAAAAAAAAAATTGGATTTTTTCTAAGTACAAAAATCAAGAGAGGCTAAAAATCACCTCTTTTTCCTTCTCTCGATCAGACACTTAGAAAAAAAAACGGAAAAAAAAAAAAAAAAATTTGGATTTTTTCTAAGTACAAAATCGAGAGAGGCTAAAAATCACCTCTTTTTCCTTCTCTCGATCAGACCACTTAGAAAAAAAACGGAAACAAAAAAAAAAAATTTGGATTTTTCTAAGTACAAATCGAGAGTTGCTAGTATCACCTCTTTTTCCTTCTCTCGATCAGACACTTAGAAAAAAAAATGAAAAAAAAAAAAAAAAAATTGGATTTTTTCTAAGTACAAAATCAAGAGAGGCTAAAAATCACCTCTTTTTCCTTCTCTCGATCAGACACTTAGAAAAAAAACGGAAAAAAAAAAAAAAAAATTTGGATTTTTTCTAAGTACAAAATCGAGAGTGGCTAAAAATCACCTCTTTTTCCTTCTCTCGATCAGACACTTAGAAAAAAAACGGAAAAAAAAAAAAAAAAAATTGGATTTTTTCTAAGTACAAAATCGAGAGTGGCTAAAAATCACCTCTTTTTCCTTCTCTCGATCAGACACTTAGAAAAAAAACGGAAAAAAAAAAAAAAAAAATTTGGATTTTTTCTAAGTACAAAATCGAGAGAGGCTAAAAATCACCTCTTTTTCCTTCTCTCGATCAGACACTTAGAAAAAAAACGGAAAAAAAAAAAAAAAAAATTGGATTTTTTCTAAGTACAAAATCGAGAGTGGCTAAAAATCACCTCTTTTTCCTTCTCTCGATCAGACACTTAGAAAAAAAAATGAAAAAAAAAAAAAAAATTGGATTTTATCTTAGTACAAAATCAAGAGAGGCTAAAAATCACCTCTTTTTCCTTCTCTCGATCAGACACTTAGAAAAAAAAATGAAAAAAAAAAAAAAAAATTGGATTTTTTCTAAGTACAAAATCAAGAGAGGCTAAAAATCACCTCTTTTTCCTTCTCTCGATCAGACACTTAGAAAAAAAAACGGAAAAAAAAAAAAAAAATTTGGATTTTTTCTAAGTACAAAATCGAGAGAGGCTAAAAATCACCTCTTTTTCCTTCTCTCGATCAGACACTTAGAAAAAAAACGGAAAAAAAAAAAAAAAATTGGATTTTTTCTAAGTACAAAATCGAGAGAGGCTAACAATCACCTCTTTTTCCTTCTCTCGATCAGACACTTAGAAAAAAAAACGGAAAAAAAAAAAAAAAAAAATTGGATTTTTTCTAAGTACAAAATCGAGAGTGGCTAAAAATCACCTCTTTTTCCTTCTCTCGATCAGACACTTAGAAAAAAAACGGAAAAAAAAAAAAAAAAATTTGGATTTTTTCTAAGTACAAAATCGAGAGTGGCTAAAAATCACCCTCTTTTTCCTTCTCTCGATCAGACACTTAGAAAAAAAAACGGAAAAAAAAAATAAAAAAATTTGGATTTTTTCTAAGTACAAAATAGAGAGTGGCTAAAAATCACCTCTTTTTCCTTCTCTCGATCAGACACTTAGAAAAAAAAATGAAAAAAAAAAAAAAAAAATTGGATTTTTTCTAAGTACAAAATCGAGAGTGGCTAAAAATCACCTCTTTTTCCTTCTCTCGATCAGACACTTAGAAAAAAAACGGAAAAAAAAAAAAAAAAATTTGGATTTTTTCTAAGTAAAAAATCGAGAGTGGCTAAAAATCACCTCTTTTTCCTTCTCTCGATCAGACACTTAGAAAAAAAATGAAAAAAAAAAAAAAAAATTGGATTTTTTCTAAGTACAAAATCAAGAGAGGCTAAAAATCACCTCTTTTTCCTTCTCTCGATCAGACACTTAGAAAAAAAACGGAAAAAAAAAAAAAAAAAATTGGATTTTTTCTAAGTACAAAATCGAGAGAGGCTAAAAATCACCTCTTTTTCCTTCTCTCGATCAGACACTTAGAAAAAAAAACGGAAAAAAAAAAAAAAAAATTTGGATTTTTTCTAAGTACAAAATCGAGAGTGGCTAAAAATCACCTCTTTTTCCTTCTCTCGATCAGACACTTAGAAAAAAATGAAAAAAAAAAAAAAAAATTGGATTTTTTCTAAGTACAAAATCAAGAGAGGCTAAAAATCACCTCTTTTTCCTTCTCTCGATCAGACACTTAGAAAATAAATGAAAAAAAAAAAAAAAAAATTGGATTTTTTCTAAGTACAAAATCAAGAGAGGCTAAAAAATCACCTCTTTTTCTTTCTCTCGATCAGACACTTAGAAAAAAAACTGAAAAAAAAAAAAAAAAATTTGGATTTTTTCTAAGTACAAAATCGAGAGAGGCTAAAAATCACCTCTTTTTCCTTCTCTCGATCAGACACTTAGAAAAAAAACGAAAAAAAAAAAAAAAAAAATTTGGATTTTTTCTAAGTACAAAATCGAGAGAGGCTAAAATCACCTCTTTTTCCTTCTCTCGATCAGACACTTAGAAAAAAAAATGAAAAAAAAAAAAAAAAAATTGGATTTTTTCTAAGTACAAAATCAAGAGAGGCTAAAAATCACCTCTTTTTCCTTCTCTCGATCAGACACTTAGAAAAAAAACTGAAAAAAAAAAAAAAAAAATTTGGATTTTTCTAAGTACAAAATCGAGAGAGGCTAAAAATCACCTCTCTTTTTCCTTCTCTCGATCAGACACTTAGAAAAAAAACGGAAAAAAAAAAAAAAATTGGATTTTTTCTAAGTACAAAATCGAGAGTGGCTAAAAATCACCTCTTCTTCCTTCTCTCGATCAGACACTTAGAAAAAAAAATGAAAAAAAAAAAAAAAAAATTGGATTTTTTCTAAGTACAAAATCAAGAGAGGCTAAAAATCACCTCTTTTTCCTTCTCTCGATCAGACACTTAGAAAAAAAAACGGAAAAAAAAAAAAAAAAATTTGGATTTTTTCTAAGTACAAAATCGAGAGAGGCTAAAAATCACCTCTTTTTCCTTCTCTCGATCAGACACTTAGAAAAAAAACGGAAACAAAAAAAAAAAATTTGGATTTTTTCTAAGTACAAAATCGAGAGTTGCTAAAAATCACCTCTTTTTCCTTCTCTCGATCAGACACTTAGAAAAAAAAATGAAAAAAAAAAAAAAAAATTGGATTTTTTCTAAGTACAAAATCAAGAGAGGCTAAAAATCACCTCTTTTTCCTTCTCTCGATCAGACACTAAGAAAAAAAACGGAAAAAAAAAAAAAAAAAATTTGGATTTTTTCTAAGTACAAAATCGAGAGTGGCTAAAAATCACCTCTTTTTCCTTCTCTCGATCAGACACTTAGAAAAAAAACGGAAAAAAAAAAAAAAAAAATTGGATTTTTTCTAAGTACAAAATCGAGAGTGGCTAAAAATCACCTCTTTTTCCTTCTCTCGATCAGACACTTAGAAAAAAAACGGAAAAAAAAAAAAAAAAAATTTGGATTTTTTCTAAGTACAAAATCGAGAGAGGCTAAAAATCACCTCTTTTTCCTTCTCTCGATCAGACACTTAGAAAAAAAACGGAAAAAAAAAAAAAAAAAATTGGATTTTTTCTAAGTACAAATCGAGAGTGGCTAAAAATCACCTCTTTTTCCTTCTCTCGATCAGACACTTAGAAAAAAAAATGAAAAAAAAAAAAAAAAATTGGATTTTATCTTAGTACAAAATCAAGAGAGGCTAAAAATCACCTCTTTTTCCTTCTCTCGATCAGACACTTAGAAAAAAAAATGAAAAAAAAAAAAAAAAAATTGGATTTTTTCTAAGTACAAAATCAAGAGAGGCTAAAAATCACCTCTTTTTCCTTCTCTCGATCAGACACTTAGAAAAAAAACGGAAAAAAAAAAAAAAAAATTTGGATTTTTTCTAAGTACAAAATCGAGAGAGGCTAAAAATCACCTCTTTTTCCTTCTCTCGATCAGACACTTAGAAAAAAAACGGAAAAAAAAAAAAAAAAATTGGATTTTTTCTAAGTACAAAATCGAGAGAGGCTAACAATCACCTCTTTTTCCTTCTCTCGATCAGACACTTAGAAAAAAAACGGAAAAAAAAAAAAAAAAAAATTGGATTTTTTCTAAGTACAAAATCGAGAGTGGCTAAAAATCACCTCTTTTTCCTTCTCTCGATCAGACACTTAGAAAAAAAACGGAAAAAAAAAAAAAAAAAATTTGGATTTTTTCTAAGTACAAAATCGAGAGTGGCTAAAAATCACCTCTTTTTCCTTCTCTCGATCAGACACTTAGAAAAAAAACGGAAAAAAAAAATAAAAAAATTTGGATTTTTTCTAAGTACAAAATAGAGAGTGGCTAAAAATCACCTCTTTTTCCTTCTCTCGATCAGACACTTAGAAAAAAAAATGAAAAAAAAAAAAAAAAAATTGGATTTTTTCTAAGTACAAAATCAAGAGAGGCTAAAAATCACCTCTTTTTCCTTCTCTCGATCAGACACTTAGAAAAAAAACGGAAAAAAAAAAAAAAATTTGGATTTTTTCTAAGTACAAAATCGAGAGTGGCTAAAAATCACCTCTTTTTCCTTCTCTCGATCAGACACTTGGAAAAAAAACGGAAAAAAAAAAAAAATTGGATTTTTTCTAAGTACAAAATCGAGAGTGGCTAAAAATCACCTCTTTTTCCTTCTCTCGATCAGACACTTAGAAAAAAAACGGAAAAAAAAAAAAAAAAAATTTGGATTTTTTCTAAGTACAAAATCGAGAGTGGCTAAAAATCACCTCTTTTTCCTTCTCTCAATCAGACACTTGGAAAAAAAAATGAAAAAAAAAAAAAAAAAATTGGATTTTTTCTTAGTACAAAATCAAGAGAGGCTAAAAATCACCTCTTTTTCCTTCTCTCGATCAGACACTTAGAAAAAAAACGGAAATAAAAAAAAAAAAAATTTGGATTTTTTCTAAGTACAAAATCGAGAGTGGCTAAAAATCACCTCTTTTTCCTTCTCTCGATCAGACACTTAGAAAAAAAAATGAAAAAAAAAAAAAAAAAATTGGATTTTTTCTAAGTACAAAATCAAGAGAGGCTAAAAATCACCTCTTTTTCCTTCTCTCGATCAGACACTTAGAAAAAAAACTGAAAAAAAAAAAAAAAAAAATTGGATTTTTTCTAAGTACAAAATCGAGAGAGGCTAAAAATCACCTCTTTTTCCTTCTCTCGATCAGACACTTAGAAAAAAAACGGAAAAAAAAAAAAAAAAATGTGGATTTTTTCTAAGTACAAAATCGAGAGTGGCTAAAAATCACCTCTTTTTCCTTCTCTCGATCAGACACTTAGAAAAAAAACGGAAAAAAAAAAAAAAAAAATTTGGATTTTTTCTAAGTAAAAAATCGAGAGTGGCTAAAAATCACCTCTTTTTCCTTCTCTCGATCAGACACTTAGAAAAAAAATGAAAAAAAAAAAAAAAAAATTGGATTTTTTCTAAGTACAAAATCAAGAGAGGCTAAAAATCACCTCTTTTTCCTTCTCTCGATCAGACACTTAGAAAAAAAACGGAAAAAAAAAAAAAAATAATTTGGATTTTTTCTAAGTACAAAATCGAGAGAGGCTAAAAATCACCTCTTTTTCCTTCTCTCGATCAGACACTTAGAAAAAAAACGGAAAAAAAAAAAAAAAAAAATTGGATTTTTTCTAAGTACAAAATCGAGAGTGGCTAAAAATCACCTCTTTTTCCTTCTCTCGATCAGACACTTAGAAAAAAAAATGAAAAAAAAAAAAAAAAAATGGATTTTTTCTAAGTACAAAATCAAGAGAGGCTAAAAATCACCTCTTTTTCCTTCTCTCGATCAGACACTTAGAAAATAAAATGAAAAAAAAAAAAAAAAAATTGGATTTTTTCTAAGTACAAAATCAAGAGAGGCTAAAAATCACCTCTTTTTCCTTCTCTCGATCAGACACTTAGAAAAAAAACTGAAAAAAAAAAAAAAAAATTTGGATTTTTTCTAAGTACAAAATCGAGAGAGGCTAAAAATCACCTCTTTTTCCTTCTCTCGATCAGACACTTAGAAAAAAAACGGAAAAAAAAAAAAAAAATTTGGATTTTTTCTAAGTACAAAATCGAGAGAGGCTAAAAATCACCTCTTTTTCCTTCTCTCGATCAGACACTTAGAAAAAAAACGGAAAAAAAATAAATAAAAATTTGGATTTTTTCTAAGTACAAAATCGAGAGAGGCTAAAAATCACCTCTTTTTCCTTCTCTCGATCAGACACTTAGAAAAAAAACGGGAAAAAAAAAAAAAAAAATTTGGATTTTTTCTAAGTACAAAATCGAGAGAGGCTAAAAATCACCTCTTTTTCCTTCTCTCGATCAGACACTTAGAAAAAAAACGGAAAAAAAAAAAAAAAAAATTTGGATTTTTTCTAAGTACAAAATCAAGAGAGGCTAAAAATCACCTCTTTTTCCTTCTCTCGATCAGACACTTAGAAAAAAAACGGAAAAAAAAAAAAAAAAAATTTGGATTTTTTCTAAGTACAAAATCGAGAGAGGCTAAAAATCACCTCTTTTTCCTTCTCTCGATCAGACACTTAGAAAAAAAACGGAAAAAAAAAAAAAAAAAATTTGGATTTTTTCTAAGTACAAAATCGAGAGCGGCTAAAAATCACCTCTTTTTCCTTCTCTCGATCAGACACTTAGAAAAAAAAATGAAAAAAAAAGAAAAAAAATTGGATTTTTTCTAAGTACAAAATCAAGAGAGGCTAAAAATCACCTCTTTTTCCTTCTCTCGATCAGACACTTAGAAAAAAAACGGGAAAAAAAAAAAAAAAAATTGGATTTTTTCTAAGTACAAAATCGAGTGAGGCTAAAAATCACCTCTTTTTCCTTCTCTCGATCAGACACTTAGAAAAAAAACGGGAAAAAAAAAAAAAAAATTTGGATTTTTTCTAAGTACAAAATCGAGAGTGGCTAAAAATCACCTCTTTTTCCTTCTCTCGATCAGACACTTAGAAAAAAAAATGGAAAAAAAAAAAAAAAAAGGGGATTTTTTTCTAAGTACAAAATCGAGAGAGGCTAAAAATCACCTCTTTTTCCTTCTCTCGATCAGACACTTAGAAAAAAAACGGAAAAAAAAAAAAAAAAAAAATTTGGATTTTTTCTAAGTACAAAATCGAGAGAGGCTAAAAATCACCTCTTTTTCCTTCTCTCGATCAGACACTTAGAAAAAAAACGGAAAAAAAAAAAAAAAAAATTTGGATTTTTTCTAAGTACAAAATCGAGAGTGGCTAAAAATCACCTCTTTTTCCTTCTCTCGATCAGACACTTAGAAAAAAAAATGAAAAAAAAAAAAAAAAATTGGATTTTTTCTAAGTACAAAATCAAGAGAGGCTAAAAATCACCTCTTTTTCCTTCTATCGATCAGACACTTAGAAAAAAAACGGAAAAAAAAAAAAAAAAAATTTGGATTTTTTCTAAGTACAAAATCGAGAGAGGCTAAAAATCACCTCTTTTTCCTTCTCTCGATCAGACACTTAGAAAAAAAACGGAAAAAAAAAAATAAAAAATTGGATTTTTTCTAAGTACAAAATCGAGAGTGGCTAAAAATCACCTCTTCTTCCTTCTCTCGATCAGACACTTAGAAAAAAAAATGAAAAAAAATTAAAAAAAATTGGATATTTTCTAAGTACAAAATCAAGAGAGGCTAAAAATCACCTCTTTTTCCTTCTCTCGATCAGACACTTAGAAAAAAAACTGAAAAAAAAAAAAAAAAAAATTTGGATTTTTTCTAAGTACAAAATCGAGAGAGGCTAAAAATCACCTCTTTTTCCTTCTCTCGATCAGACACTTAGAAAAAAAACGGAAAAAAAAAAAAAAAAATTGGATTTTTTCTAAGTACAAAATCGAGAGTGGCTAAAAATCACCTCTTTTTCCTTCTCTCGATCAGACACTTAGAAAAAAAAATGAAAAAAAAAAAAAAAAAATTGGATTTTTTCTAAGTACAAAATCAAGAGAGGCTAAAAATCACCTCTTTTTCCTTCTCTCGATCAGACACTTAGAAAAAAAACGGAAAAAAATAAAAAAAAAATTTGGATTTTTTCTAAGTACAAAATCGAGAGAGGCTAAAAATCACCTCTTTTTCCTTCTCTCGATCAGACACTTAGAAAAAAAACGGAAAAAAAAAAAAAAAATTGGATTTTTTCTAAGTACAAAATCGAGAGTGGCTAAAAATCACCTCTTTTTCCTTCTCTCGATCAGACACTTAGAAAAAAAAATGAAAAAAAAAAAAAAAAAATTGGATTTTTTCTAAGTACAAAATCAAGAGAGGCTAAAAATCACCTCTTTTTCCTTCTCTCGATCAGACACTTAGAAAAAAAACGGAAAAAAAAAAAAAAAAAATTTGGATTTTTTCTAAGTACAAAATCGAGAGTGGCTAAAAATCACCTCTTTTTCCTTCTCTCGATCAGACACTTAGAAAAAAAAATGAAAAAAAAAAAAAAAAATTGGATTTTTTCTAAGTACAAAATCAAGAGAGGCTAAAAATCACCTCTTTTTCCTTCTCTCGATCAGACACTTAGAAAAAAAACGGAAAAAAAAAAAAAAAATTTGGATTTTTTCTAAGTACAAAATCGAGAGAGGCTAAAAATCACCTCTTTTTCCTTCTCTCGATCAGACACTTAGAAAAAAAACGGAAAAAAAAATAAAAAAATTGGATTTTTTCTAAGTACAAAATCGAGAGTGGCTAAAAATCACCTCTTTTTCCTTCTCTCGATCAGACACTTAGAAAAAAAACGGAAAAAAAAAAAAAAAAAATTTGGATTTTTTCTAAGTACAAAATCGAGAGTGGCTAAAAATCACCTCTTTTTCCTTCTCTCGATCAGACACTTGGAAAAAAAAATGAAAAAAAAAAAAAAAAAATTGGATTTTTTCTAAGTACAAAATCAAGAGAGGCTAAAAATCACCTCTTTTTCCTTCTCTCGATCAGACACTTAGAAAAAAAACGGAAAAAAAAAAAAAAAAATTGGATTTTTTCTAAGTACAAAATCGAGAGTGGCTAAAAATCACCTCTTTTTCCTTCTCTCGATCAGACACTTAGAAAAAAAAATGAAAAAAAAAAAAAAAAAATTGGATTTTTTCTAAGTACAAAATCAAGAGAGGCTAAAAATCACCTCTTTTTCCTTCTCTCGATCAGACACTTAGAAAAAAAACTGAAAAAAAAAAAAAAAAATTTGGATTTTTTCTAAGTACAAAATTGAGAGAGGCTAAAAATCACCTCTTTTTCCTTCTCTCGATCAGACACTTAGAAAAAAAACGGAAAAAAAAAAAAAAAATTTGGATTTTTTAGAGGCTAAAAATCACCTCTTTTTCCTTCTCTCGATCAGACACTTAGAAAAAAAACGGAAAAAAAAAACAAAAAAATTTGGATTTTTTCTAAGTACAAAATCGAGAGTGGCTAAAAATCACCTCTTTTTCCTTCTCTCGATCAGACACTTAGAAAAAAAACGGAAAAAAAAAATAAAAAAATTTGGATTTTTTCTAAGTACAAAATCGAGAGTGGCTAAAAATCACCTATTTTTCCTTCTCTCGATCAGACACTTAGAAAAAAAAATGAAAAAAAAAAAAAAAAAATTGGATTTTTTCTAAGTACAAAATCAAGAGAGGCTAAAAATCACCTCTTTTTCCTTCTCTCGATCAGACACTTACAAAAAAAACGGAAAAAAAAAAAAAAAAAATTTGGATTTTTTCTAAGTACAAAATCGAGAGAGGCTAAAAATCACCTCTTTTTCCTTCTCTCGATCAGACACTTAGAAAAAAAACGGAAAAAAAAAAAAAAAAAATTGGATTTTTTCTAAGTACAAAATCGAGAGTGGCTAAAAATCACCTCTTTTTCCTTCTCTCGATCAGACACTTAGAAAAAAAACGGAAAAAAAAAAAAAAAAAATTTGGATTTTTTCTAAGTACAAAATCGAGAGTGGCTAAAAATCACCTCTTTTTCCTTCTCTCGATCAGACACTTAGAAAAAAAAATGAAAAAAAAAAAAAAAAATTGGATTTTTTCTAAGTACAAAATCAAGAGAGGCTAAAAATCACCTCTTTTTCTTTCTCTCGATCAGACACTTAGAAAAAAAAATGAAAAAAAAAAAAAAATAATTGGATTTTTTCTAAGTACAAAATCAAGAGAGGCTAAAAATCACCTCTTTTTCCTTCTCTCGATCAGACACTTAGAAAAAAAACGGAAGAAAAAAAAAAAAAATTTGGATTTTTTCTAAGTACAAAATCGAGAGAGGCTAAAAATCACCTCTTTTTCCTTCTCTCGATCAGACACTTAGAAAAAAAACGGAAAAAAAAAAAAAAAAAATTTGGATTTTTTCTAAGTACAAAATCGAGAGAGGCTAACAATCACCTCTTTTTCCTTCTCTCGATCAGACACTTAGAAAAAAAACGGAAAAAAAAAAAAAAAAAATTTGGATTTTTTCTAAGTACAAAATCGAGAGAGGCTAACAATCACCTCTTTTTCCTTCTCTCGATCAGACACTTAGAAAAAAAATGGAAAAAAAAAAAAAAAAAATTTGGATTTTTTCTAAGTACAAAATCGAGAGTGGCTAAAAATCACCTCTTTTTCCTTCTCTCGATCAGACACTTAGAAAAAAAACGGAAAAAAAAAAAAAAAAAATTGGATTTTTTCTAAGTACAAAATCGAGAGTGGCTAAAAATCACCTCTTTTTCCTTCTCTCGATCAGACACTTAGAAAAAAAACGGAAAAAAAAAAAAAAAAAATTTGGATTTTTTCTAAGTACAAAATCGAGAGTGGCTAAAAATCACCTCTTTTTCCTTCTCTCGATCAGACACTTACAAAAAAAATGAAAAAAAAAAAAAAAAAATTGGATTTTTTCTAAGTACAAAATCAAGAGAGGCTAAAAATCACCTCTTTTTCCTTCTCTCGATCAGACACTTACAAAAAAAACGGAAAAAAAAAAAAAAAAAAATTTGGATTTTTTCTAAGTACAAAATCGAGAGAGGCTAAAAATCACCTCTTTTTCCTTCTCTCGATCAGACACTTAGAAAAAAAACGGAAAAAAAAAAAAAAAAAAATTGGATTTTTTCTAAGTACAAAATCGAGAGTGGCTAAAAATCACCTCTTTTTCCTTCTCTCGATCAGACACTTAGAAAAAAAACGGAAAAAAAAAAAAAAAAAATTTGGATTTTTTCTAAGTACAAAATCGAGAGTGGCTAAAAATCACCTCTTTTTCCTTCTCTCGATCAGACACTTAGAAAAAAAAATGAAAAAAAAAAAAAAAATTGGATTTTTTCTAAGTACAAAATCAAGAGAGGCTAAAAATCACCTCTTTTTCTTTCTCTCGATCAGACACTTAGAAAAAAAAATGAAAAAAAAAAAAAAAAATTGGATTTTTTCTAAGTACAAAATCAAGAGAGGCTAAAAATCACCTCTTTTTCCTTCTCTCGATCAGACACTTAGAAAAAAAACGGAAAAAAAAAAAAAAAAATTTGGATTTTTTCTAAGTACAAAATCGAGAGTGGCTAAAAATCACCTCTTTTTCCTTCTCTCGATCAGACACTTACAAAAAAAAATGAAAAAAAAAATAAAAAAATTGGATTTTTTCTAAGTACAAAATCAAGAGAGGCTAAAAATCACCTCTTTTTCCTTCTCTCGATCAGACACTTACAAAAAAAACGGAAAAAAAAAAAAAAAAAATTTGGATTTTTTCTAAGTACAAAATCGAGAGAGGCTAAAAATCACCTCTTTTTCCTTCTCTCGATCAGACACTTAGAAAAAAAACGGAAAAAAAAAAAAAAAAAATTTGGATTTTTTCTAAGTACAAAATCGAGAGAGGCTAACAATCACCTCTTTTTCCTTCTCTCGATCAGACACTTAGAAAAAAAACGGAAAAAAAAAAAAAAAAAATTTGGATTTTTTCTAAGTACAAAATCGAGAGAGGCTAACAATCACCTCTTTTTCCTTCTCTCGATCAGACACTTAGAAAAAAAACGGAAAAAAAAAAAAAAAAAATTTGGATTTTTTCTAAGTACAAAATCGAGAGTGGCTAAAAATCACCTCTTTTTCCTTCTCTCGATCAGACACTTAGAAAAAAAACGGAAAAAAAAAAAAAAAAAAATTGGATTTTTTCTAAGTACAAAATCGAGAGTGGCTAAAAATCACCTCTTTTTCCTTCTCTCGATCAGACACTTAGAAAAAAAACGGAAAAAAAAAAAAAAAAAATTTGGATTTTTTCTAAGTACAAAATCGAGAGTGGCTAAAAATCACCTCTTTTTCCTTCTCTCGATCAGACACTTAGAAAAAAAAATGAAAAAAAAAAAAAAAAAATTGGATTTTTTCTAAGTACAAAATCAAGAGAGGCTAAAAATCACCCCTTTTTCCTTCTCTCGATCAGACACTTAGAAAAAAAACTGAAAAAAAAAAAAAAAAAATTTGGATTTTTTCTAAGTACAAAATCGAGAGAGGCTAAAAATCACCTCTTTTTCCTTCTCTCGATCAGACACTTAGAAAAAAAACGGAAAAAAAAAAAAAAAATTGGATTTTTTCTAAGTACAAAATCGAGAGTGGCTAAAAATCACCTCTTCTTCCTTCTCTCGATCAGACACTTAGAAAAAAAAAATGAAAAAAAAAAAAAAAAAATTGGATTTTTTCTAAGTACAAAATCAAGAGAGGCTAAAAATCACCTCTTTTTCCTTCTCTCGATCAGACACTTACAAAAAAAAACGGAAAAAAAAAAAAAAAAAATTTGGATTTTTTCTAAGTACAAAATCGAGAGAGGCTAAAAATCACCTCTTTTTCCTTCTCTCGATCAGACACTTAGAAAAAAAACGGAAACAAAAAAAAAAAAAATTTGGATTTTTTCTAAGTACAAAATCGAGAGTTGCTAAAAATCACCTCTTTTTCCTTCTCTCGATCAGACACTTAGAAAAAAAAATGAAAAAAAAAAAAAAAAATTGGATTTTTTCTAAGTACAAAATCAAGAGAGGCTAAAAATCATCTCTTTTTCCTTCTCTCGATCAGACACTTAGAAAAAAAACGGAAAAAAAAAAAAAAAAATTTGGATTTTTTCTAAGTACAAAATCGAGAGTGGCTAAAAATCACCTCTTTTTCCTTCTCTCGATCAGACACTTAGAAAAAAAACGGAAAAAAAAAAAAAAAATTTGGATTTTTTCTAAGTACAAAATCGAGAGTGGCTAAAAATCACCTCTTTTTCCTTCTCTCGATCAGACACTTAGAAAAAAAACGGAAAAAAAAAAAAAAAAAATTGGATTTTTTCTAAGTACAAAATCGAGAGTGGCTAAAAATCACCTCTTTTTCCTTCTCTCGATCAGACACTTAGAAAAAAAAATGAAAAAAAAAAAAAAAAAATTGGATTTTATCTTAGTACAAAATCAAGAGAGGCTAAAAATCACCTCTTTTTCCTTCTCTCGATCAGACACTTAGAAAAAAAAATGAAAAAAAAAAAAAAAAAATTGGATTTTTTCTAAGTACAAAATCAAGAGAGGCTAAAAATCACCTCTTTTTCCTTCTCTCGATCAGACACTTAGAAAAAAAACGGAAAAAAAAAAAAAAAAATTTGGATTTTTTCTAAGTACAAAATCGAGAGAGGCTAAAAATCACCTCTTTTTCCTTCTCTCGATCAGACACTTAGAAAAAAAACGGAAAAAAAAAAAAAAAAATTGGATTTTTTCTAAGTACAAAATCGAGAGAGGCTAACAATCACCTCTTTTTCCTTCTCTCGATCAGACACTTAGAAAAAAAACGGAAAAAAAAAAAAAAAAAATTGGATTTTTTCTAAGTACAAAATCGAGAGTGGCTAAAAATCACCTCTTTTTCCTTCTCTCGATCAGACACTTAGAAAAAAAACGGAAAAAAAAAAAAAAAAAAATTTGGATTTTTTTTAAGTACAAAATCGAGAGAGGCTAAAAATCACCTCTTTTTCCTTCTCTCGATCAGACACTTAGAAAAAAAAATGAAAAAAAAAAAAAAAAAATTGGATTTTTTCTAAGTACAAAATCAAGAGAGGCTAAAAATCACCTCTTTTTCCTTCTCTCGATCAGACACTTAGAAAAAAAACGGAAAAAAAAAAAAAAATTTGGATTTTTTCTAAGTACAAAAATCGAGAGAGGCTAAAAATCACCTCTTTTTCCTTCTCTCGATCAGACACTTAGAAAAAAAACGGAAAAAAAAAAAAAAAAAATTGGATTTTTTCTAAGTACAAATCGAGAGAGGCTAACAATCACCTCTTTTTCCTTCTCTCGATCAGACACTTAGAAAAAAAAACGGAAAAAAAAAAAAAAAAAAATTGGATTTTTTCTAAGTACAAAATCGAGAGTGGCTAAAAATCACCTCTTTTTCCTTCTCTCGATCAGACACTTAGAAAAAAAACGGAAAAAAAAAAAAAAAAAATTTGGATTTTTTCTAAGTACAAATCGAGAGTGGCTAAAAATCACCTCTTTTTCCTTCTCTCGATCAGACACTTAGAAAAAAAACGGAAAAAAAAAAAAAAAAAATTTGGATTTTTTCTAAGTACAAAATCGAGAGTGGCTAAAAATCACCTCTTTTTCCTTCTCTCGATCAGACACTTAGAAAAAAAAATGAAAAAAAAAAAAAAAAATTGGATTTTATCTTAGTACAAAATCAAGAGAGGCTAAAAATCACCTCTTTTTCCTTCTCTCGATCAGACACTTAGAAAAAAAATGAAAAAAAAAAAAAAAAAATTGGATTTTTTCTAAGTACAAATCAAGAGAGGCTAAAAATCACCTCTTTTTCCTTCTCTCGATCAGACACTTAGAAAAAAAAACGGAAAAAAAAAAAAAAAAATTTGGATTTTTTCTAAGTACAAAATCGAGAGAGGCTAAAAATCACCTCTTTTTCCTTCTCTCGATCAGACACTTAGAAAAAAAAACGGAAAAAAAAAAAAAAAAAATTGGATTTTTTCTAAGTACAAAATCGAGAGTGGCTAAAAATCACCTCTTTTTCCTTCTCTCGATCAGACACTTAGAAAAAAAACGGAAAAAAAAAAAAAAAAAATTGGATTTTTTCTAAGTACAAAATCGAGAGTGGCTAAAAATCACCTCTTTTTCCTTCTCTCGATCAGACACTTAGAAAAAAAAACGGAAAAAAAAAAAAAAAAAATTTGGATTTTTTCTAAGTACAAAATCGAGAGTGGCTAAAAATCACCTCTTTTTCCTTCTCTCGATCAGACACTTAGAAAAAAAAATGAAAAAAAAAAAAAAAAATTGGATTTTTTCTAAGTACAAAATCAAGAGAGGCTAAAAATCACCTCTTTTTCCTTCTCTCGATCAGACACTTAGAAAAAAAACTGAAAAAAAAAAAAAAAAAATTTGGATTTTTTCTAAGTACAAAATCGAGAGTGGCTAAAAATCACCTCTTTTTCCTTCTCTCGATCAGACACTTGGAAAAAAAACGGAAAAAAAAAAAAAAATTGGATTTTTTCTAAGTACAAAATCGAGAGTGGCTAAAAATCACCTCTTTTTCCTTCTCTCGATCAGACACTTAGAAAAAAAACGGAAAAAAAAAAAAAAAAAATTGGGATTTTTTCTAAGTACAAAATCGAGAGTGGCTAAAAATCACCTCTTTTCCTTCTCTCAATCAGACACTTGGAAAAAAAAATGAAAAAAAAAAAAAAAAATTGGATTTTTTCTTAGTACAAAATCAAGAGAGGCTAAAAATCACCTCTTTTTCCTTCTCTCGATCAGACACTTAGAAAAAAAACGGAAATAAAAAAAAAAAAAATTTGGATTTTTTCTAAGTACAAAATCGAGAGTGGCTAAAAATCACCTCTTTTTCCTTCTCTCGATCAGACACTTAGAAAAAAAAATGAAAAAAAAAAAAAAAAAATTGGATTTTTTCTAAGTACAAAATCAAGAGAGGCTAAAAATCACCTCTTTTTCCTTCTCTCGATCAGACACTTAGAAAAAAAACTGAAAAAAAAAAAAAAAAAATTTGGATTTTTTCTAAGTACAAAATCGAGAGAGGCTAAAAATCACCTCTTTTTCCTTCTCTCGATCAGACACTTAGAAAAAAAACGGAAAAAAAAAAAAAAAAAATGTGGATTTTTTCTAAGTACAAAATCGAGAGTGGCTAAAAATCACCTCTTTTTCCTTCTCTCGATCAGACACTTAGAAAAAAAAACGGGAAAAAAAAAAAAAAAAATTTGGATTTTTTCTAAGTACAAAATCGAGAGAGGCTAAAAATCACCTCTTTTTCCTTCTCTCGATCAGACACTTAGAAAAAAAACGGAAAAAAAAAAAAAAAAAATTTGGATTTTTTCTAAGTACAAATCGAGAGTGGCTAAAAATCACCTCTTTTTCCTTCTCTCGATCAGACACTTAGAAAAAAAATGAAAAAAAAAAAAATAAAATTGGATTTTTTCTAAGTACAAAATCAAGAGAGGCTAAAAATCACCTCTTTTTCCTTCTCTCGATCAGACACTTAGAAAATAAAATGAAAAAAAAAAAAAAAAAATTGGATTTTTTCTAAGTACAAAATCAAGAGAGGCTAAAAATCACCTCTTTTTCCTTCTCTCGATCAGACACTTAGAAAAAAAACTGAAAAAAAAAAAAAAAAAATTTGGATTTTTTCTAAGTACAAAATCGAGAGAGGCTAAAAATCACCTCTTTTTCCTTCTCTCGATCAGACACTTAGAAAAAAAACGGAAAAAAAAAAAAAAAATTTGGATTTTTTCTAAGTACAAAATCGAGAGAGGCTAAAAATCACCTCTTTTTCCTTCTCTCGATCAGACACTTAGAAAAAAAAATGAAAAAAAAAAAAAAAAAATTGGATTTTTTCTAAGTACAAAATCAAGAGAGGCTAAAAATCACCTCTTTTTCCTTCTCTCGATCAGACACTTAGAAAAAAAACTGAAAAAAAAAAAAAAAAAATTTGGATTTTTTCTAAGTACAAAATCGAGAGAGGCTAAAAATCACCTCTTTTTCCTTCTCTCGATCAGACACTTAGAAAAAAAACGGAAAAAAAAAAAAAAAATTGGATTTTTTCTAAGTACAAAATCGAGAGTGGCTAAAAATCACCTCTTCTTCCTTCTCTCGATCAGACACTTAGAAAAAAAAATGAAAAAAAAAAAAAAAAAATTGGATTTTTTCTAAGTACAAAATCAAGAGAGGCTAAAAATCACCTCTTTTTCCTTCTCTCGATCAGACAATTAGAAAAAAAAACGGAAAAAAAAAAAAAAAAAATTTGGATTTTTTCTAAGTACAAAATCGAGAGAGGCTAAAAATCACCTCTTTTTCCTTCTCTCGATCAGACACTTAGAAAAAAAACGGAAACAAAAAAAAAAAATTTGGATTTTTTCTAAGTACAAAATCGAGAGTTGCTAAAAATCACCTCTTTTTCCTTCTCTCGATCAGACACTTAGAAAAAAAAATGAAAAAAAAAAAAAAAAAATTGGATTTTTTCTAAGTACAAAATCAAGAGAGGCTAAAAATCACCTCTTTTTCCTTCTCTCGATCAGACACTTAGAAAAAAAACGGAAAAAAAAAAAAAAAAAATTTGGATTTTTTCTAAGTACAAAATCGAGAGTGGCTAAAAATCACCTCTTTTTCCTTCTCTCGATCAGACACTTAGAAAAAAAACGGAAAAAAAAAAAAAAAAAAATTGGATTTTTTCTAAGTACAAAATCGAGAGTGGCTAAAAATCACCTCTTTTTCCTTCTCTCGATCAGACACTTAGAAAAAAAAATGAAAAAAAAAAAAAAAAAATTGGATTTTATCTTAGTACAAAATCAAGAGAGGCTAAAAATCACCTCTTTTTCCTTCTCTCGATCAGACACTTAGAAAAAAAAATGAAAAAAAAAAAAAAAAATTGGATTTTTTCTAAGTACAAAATCAAGAGAGGCTAAAAATCACCTCTTTTTCCTTCTCTCGATCAGACACTTAGAAAAAAAACGGAAAAAAAAAAAAAAAAAATTGGATTTTTTCTAAGTACAAAATCGAGAGAGGCTAAAAATCACCTCTTTTTCCTTCTCTCGATCAGACACTTAGAAAAAAAACGGAAAAAAAAAAAAAAAAAATTGGATTTTTTCTAAGTACAAAATCGAGAGAGGCTAACAATCACCTCTTTTTCCTTCTCTCGATCAGACACTTAGAAAAAAAACGGAAAAAAAAAAAAAAAAAAATTGGATTTTTTCTAAGTACAAAATCGAGAGTGGCTAAAAATCACCTCTTTTTCCTTCTCTCGATCAGACACTTAGAAAAAAAACGGAAAAAAAAAAAAAAAAAATTTGGATTTTTTCTAAGTACAAAATCGAGAGAGGCTAAAAATCACCTCTTTTTCCTTCTCTCGATCAGACACTTAGAAAAAAAACGGGAAAAAAAAAAAAAAAAAATTGGATTTTTTCTAAGTACAAAATCGAGAGTGGCTAAAAATCACCTCTTTTTCCTTCTCTCGATCAGACACTTAGAAAAAAAAAAGAAAAAAAAAAAAAAAAAATTGGATTTTATCTTAGTACAAAATCAAGAGAGGCTAAAAATCACCTCTTTTTCCTTCTCTCGATCAGACACTTAGAAAAAAAAATGAAAAAAAAAAAAAAAAAATTGGATTTTTTCTAAGTACAAAATCAAGAGAGGCTAAAAATCACCTCTTTTTGCTTCTCTCGATCAGACACTTAGAAAAAAAACGGAAAAAAAAAAAAAAAAAATTTGGATTTTTTCTAAGTACAAAATCGAGAGAGGCTAAAAATCACCTCTTTTTCCTTCTCTCGATCAGACACTTAGAAAAAAAACGGAAAAAAAAAAAAAAAAAATTGGATTTTTTCTAAGTACAAAATCGAGAGAGGCTAACAATCACCTCTTTTTCCTTCTCTCGATCAGACACTTAGAAAAAAAACGGAAAAAAAAAAAAAAAAAAATTGGATTTTTTCTAAGTACAAAATCGAGAGTGGCTAAAAATCACCTCTTTTTCCTTCTCTCGATCAGACACTTAGAAAAAAAACGGAAAAAAAAAAAAAAAAAATTTGGATTTTTTCTAAGTACAAAATCGAGAGTGGCTAAAAATCACCTCTTTTTCCTTCTCTCGATCAGACACTTAGAAAAAAAACGGAAAAAAAAAAAAAAAATTTGGATTTTTTCTAAGTACAAAATCGAGAGTGGCTAAAAATCACCTCTTTTTCCTTCTCTCGATCAGACACTTAGAAAAAAAAATGAAAAAAAAAAAAAAAAAATTGGATTTTTTCTAAGTACAAAATCAAGAGAGGCTAAAAATCACCTCTTTTTCCTTCTCTCGATCAGACACTTAGAAAAAAAACTGAAAAAAAAAAAAAAAAAATTTGGATTTTTTCTAAGTACAAAATCGAGAGTGGCTAAAAATCACCTCTTTTTCCTTCTCTCGATCAGACACTTGGAAAAAAAACGGGAAAAAAAAAAAAAATTGGATTTTTTCTAAGTACAAAATCGAGAGTGGCTAAAAATCACCTCTTTTTCCTTCTCTCGATCAGACACTTAGAAAAAAAACGGAAAAAAAAAAAAAAAAAATTTGGATTTATTCTAAGTACAAAATCGAGAGTGGCTAAAAATCACCTCTTTTTCCTTCTCTCAATCAGACACTTGGAAAAAAAAATGAAAAAAAAAAAAAAAAAAATTGGATTTTTTCTTAGTACAAAATCAAGAGAGGCTAAAAATCACCTCTTTTTCCTTCTCTCGATCAGACACTTAGAAAAAAAACGGAAATAAAAAAAAAAAAAATTTGGATTTTTTCTAAGTACAAAATCGAGAGTGGCTAAAAATCACCTCTTTTTCCTTCTCTCGATCAGACACTTAGAAAAAAAAATGAAAAAAAAAAAAAAAAAATTGGATTTTTTCTAAGTACAAAATCAAGAGAGGCTAAAAATCACCTCTTTTTCCTTCTCTCGATCAGACACTTAGAAAAAAAACTGAAAAAAAAAAAAAAAAAATTTGGATTTTTTCTAAGTACAAAATCGAGAGAGGCTAAAAATCACCTCTTTTTCCTTCTCTCGATCAGACACTTAGAAAAAAAACGGAAAAAAAAAAAAAAAAAAGTGGATTTTTTCTAAGTACAAAATCGAGAGTGGCTAAAAATCACCTCTTTTTCCTTCTCTCGATCAGACACTTAGAAAAAAAACGGAAAAAAAAAAAAAAAAAATTTGGATTTTTTCTAAGTAAAAAATCGAGAGTGGCTAAAAATCACCTCTTTTTCCTTCTCTCGATCAGACACTTAGAAAAAAAAACGGAAAAAAAAAAAAAAAAATTTGGATTTTTTCTAAGTACAAAATCGAGAGAGGCTAAAAATCACCTCTTTTTCCTTCTCTCGATCAGACACTTAGAAAAAAAAATGAAAAAAAAAAAAAAAAAATTGGATTTTTTCTAAGTACAAAATCAAGAGAGGCTAAAAATCACCTCTTTTTCCTTCTCTCGATCAGACACTTAGAAAAAAAACTGAAAAAAAAAAAAAAAAAATTTGGATTTTTTCTAAGTACAAAATCGAGAGAGGCTAAAAATCACCTCTTTTTCCTTCTCTCGATCAGACACTTAGAAAAAAAACGGAAAAAAAAAAAAAAAATTGGATTTTTTCTAAGTACAAAATCGAGAGTGGCTAAAAATCACCTCTTCTTCCTTCTCTCGATCAGACACTTAGAAAAAAAAATGAAAAAAAAAAAAAAAAAATTGGATTTTTTCTAAGTACAAAATCAAGAGAGGCTAAAAATCACCTCTTTTTCCTTCTCTCGATCAGACAATTAGAAAAAAAAACGGAAAAAAAAAAAAAAAAAATTTGGATTTTTTCTAAGTACAAAATCGAGAGAGGCTAAAAATCACCTCTTTTTCCTTCTCTCGATCAGACACTTAGAAAAAAAACGGAAACAAAAAAAAAAAAATTTGGATTTTTTCTAAGTACAAAATCGAGAGTTGCTAAAAATCACCTCTTTTTCCTTCTCTCGATCAGACACTTAGAAAAAAAAATGAAAAAAAAAAAAAAAAAATTGGATTTTTTCTAAGTACAAAATCAAGAGAGGCTAAAAATCACCTCTTTTTCCTTCTCTCGATCAGACACTTAGAAAAAAAACGGAAAAAAAAAAAAAAAAAATTTGGATTTTTTCTAAGTACAAAATCGAGAGTGGCTAAAAATCACCTCTTTTTCCTTCTCTCGATCAGACACTTAGAAAAAAAACGGAAAAAAAAAAAAAAAAAAATTGGATTTTTTCTAAGTACAAAATCGAGAGTGGCTAAAAATCACCTCTTTTTCCTTCTCTCGATCAGACACTTAGAAAAAAAAATGAAAAAAAAAAAAAAAAAAATTGGATTTTATCTTAGTACAAAATCAAGAGAGGCTAAAAATCACCTCTTTTTCCTTCTCTCGATCAGACACTTAGAAAAAAAAATGAAAAAAAAAAAAAAAAAATTGGATTTTTTCTAAGTACAAAATCAAGAGAGGCTAAAAATCACCTCTTTTTCCTTCTCTCGATCAGACACTTAGAAAAAAAACGGAAAAAAAAAAAAAAAAAATTGGATTTTTTCTAAGTACAAAATCGAGAGAGGCTAAAAATCACCTCTTTTTCCTTCTCTCGATCAGACACTTAGAAAAAAAACGGAAAAAAAAAAAAAAAAAATTGGATTTTTTCTAAGTACAAAATCGAGAGAGGCTAACAATCACCTCTTTTTCCTTCTCTCGATCAGACACTTAGAAAAAAAACGGAAAAAAAAAAAAAAAAAAAAATTGGATTTTTTCTAAGTACAAAATCGAGAGTGGCTAAAAATCACCTCTTTTTCCTTCTCTCGATCAGACACTTAGAAAAAAAACGGAAAAAAAAAAAAAAAAAATTTGGATTTTTTCTAAGTACAAAATCGAGAGAGGCTAAAAATCACCTCTTTTTCCTTCTCTCGATCAGACACTTAGAAAAAAAACGGGAAAAAAAAAAAAAAAAAATTGGATTTTTTCTAAGTACAAAATCGAGAGTGGCTAAAAATCACCTCTTTTTCCTTCTCTCGATCAGACACTTAGAAAAAAAAATGAAAAAAAAAAAAAAAAAATTGGATTTTATCTTAGTACAAAATCAAGAGAGGCTAAAAATCACCTCTTTTTCCTTCTCTCGATCAGACACTTAGAAAAAAAAATGAAAAAAAAAAAAAAAAAATTGGATTTTTTCTAAGTACAAAATCAAGAGAGGCTAAAAATCACCTCTTTTTGCTTCTCTCGATCAGACACTTAGAAAAAAAACGGAAAAAAAAAAAAAAAAATTTGGATTTTTTCTAAGTACAAAATCGAGAGAGGCTAAAAATCACCTCTTTTTCCTTCTCTCGATCAGACACTTAGAAAAAAAACGGAAAAAAAAAAAAAAAAAAATTGGATTTTTTCTAAGTACAAAATCGAGAGAGGCTAACAATCACCTCTTTTTCCTTCTCTCGATCAGACACTTAGAAAAAAAACGGAAAAAAAAAAAAAAAAAAATTGGATTTTTTCTAAGTACAAAATCGAGAGTGGCTAAAAATCACCTCTTTTTCCTTCTCTCGATCAGACACTTAGAAAAAAAACGGAAAAAAAAAAAAAAAAAATTTGGATTTTTTCTAAGTACAAAATCGAGAGTGGCTAAAAATCACCTCTTTTTCCTTCTCTCGATCAGACACTTAGAAAAAAAACGGAAAAAAAAAAAAAAAAATTTGGATTTTTTCTAAGTACAAAATCGAGAGTGGCTAAAAATCACCTCTTTTTCCTTCTCTCGATCAGACACTTAGAAAAAAAAATGAAAAAAAAAAAAAAAAAATTGGATTTTTTCTAAGTACAAAATCAAGAGAGGCTAAAAATCACCTCTTTTTCCTTCTCTCGATCAGACACTTAGAAAAAAAACTGAAAAAAAAAAAAAAAAAATTTGGATTTTTTCTAAGTACAAAATCGAGAGTGGCTAAAAATCACCTCTTTTTCCTTCTCTCGATCAGACACTTGGAAAAAAAACGGAAAAAAAAAAAAAAATTGGATTTTTTCTAAGTACAAAATCGAGAGTGGCTAAAAATCACCTCTTTTTCCTTCTCTCGATCAGACACTTAGAAAAAAAACGGAAAAAAAAAAAAAAAAAATTTGGATTTATTCTAAGTACAAAATCGAGAGTGGCTAAAAATCACCTCTTTTTCCTTCTCTCAATCAGACACTTGGAAAAAAAAATGAAAAAAAAAAAAAAAAAATTGGATTTTTTCTTAGTACAAAATCAAGAGAGGCTAAAAATCACCTCTTTTTCCTTCTCTCGATCAGACACTTAGAAAAAAAACGGAAATAAAAAAAAAAAAAATTTGGATTTTTTCTAAGTACAAAATCGAGAGTGGCTAAAAATCACCTCTTTTTCCTTCTCTCGATCAGACACTTAGAAAAAAAAATGAAAAAAAAAAAAAAAAAATTGGATTTTTTCTAAGTACAAAATCAAGAGAGGCTAAAAATCACCTCTTTTTCCTTCTCTCGATCAGACACTTAGAAAAAAAACTGAAAAAAAAAAAAAAAAAATTTGGATTTTTTCTAAGTACAAAATCGAGAGAGGCTAAAAATCACCTCTTTTTCCTTCTCTCGATCAGACACTTAGAAAAAAAACGGAAAAAAAAAAAAAAAAAAGTGGATTTTTTCTAAGTACAAAATCGAGAGTGGCTAAAAATCACCTCTTTTTCCTTCTCTCGATCAGACACTTAGAAAAAAAACGGAAAAAAAAAAAAAAAAAATTTGGATTTTTTCTAAGTAAAAAATCGAGAGTGGCTAAAAATCACCTCTTTTTCCTTCTCTCGATCAGACACTTAGAAAAAAAATGAAAAAAAAAAAAAAAAATTGGATTTTTTCTAAGTACAAAATCAAGAGAGGCTAAAAATCACCTCTTTTTCCTTCTCTCGATCAGACACTTAGAAAAAAAACGGAAAAAAAAAAAAAAAAAATTTGGATTTTTTCTAAGTACAAAATCGAGAGAGGCTAAAAATCACCTCTTTTTCCTTCTCTCGATCAGACACTTAGAAAAAAAACGGTAAAAAAAAAAAAAAAAATTTGGATTTTTTCTAAGTACAAAATCGAGAGTGGCTAAAAATCACCTCTTTTTCCTTCTCTCGATCAGACACTTAGAAAAAAAATGAAAAAAAAAAAAAAAAAATTGGATTTTTTCTAAGTACAAAATCAAGAGAGGCTAAAAATCACCTCTTTTTCCTTCTCTCGATCAGACACTTAGAAAATAAAATGAAAAAAAAAAAAAAAAAATTGGATTTTTTCTAAGTACAAAATCAAGAGAGGCTAAAAATCACCTCTTTTTCCTTCTCTCGATCAGACACTTAGAAAAAAAACTGAAAAAAAAAAAAAAAAAATTTGGATTTTTTCTAAGTACAAAATCGAGAGAGGCTAAAAATCACCTCTTTTTCCTTCTCTCGATCAGACACTTAGAAAAAAAACGGAAAAAAAAAAAAAAAAAATTTGGATTTTTTCTAAGTACAAAATCGAGAGAGGCTAAAAATCACCTCTTTTTCCTTCTCTCGATCAGACACTTAGAAAAAAAAATGAAAAAAAAAAAAAAAAAATTGGATTTTTTCTAAGTACAAAATCAAGAGAGGCTAAAAATCACCTCTTTTTCCTTCTCTCGATCAGACACTTAGAAAAAAAACTGAAAAAAAAAAAAAAAAAATTTGGATTTTTTCTAAGTACAAAATCGAGAGAGGCTAAAAATCACCTCTTTTTCCTTCTCTCGATCAGACACTTAGAAAAAAAACGGAAAAAAAAAAAAAAATTGGATTTTTTCTAAGTACAAAATCGAGAGTGGCTAAAAATCACCTCTTCTTCCTTCTCTCGATCAGACACTTAGAAAAAAAAAAGAAAAAAAAAAAAAAAAAATTGGAATTTTTCTTAGTACAAAATCAAGAGAGGCTAAAAATCACCTCTTTTTCCTTCTCTCGATCAGACACTTAGAAAAAAAAACGGAAAAAAAAAAAAAAAAAATTTGGATTTTTTCTAAGTACAAAATCGAGAGAGGCTAAAAATCACCTCTTTTTCCTTCTCTCGATCAGACACTTAGAAAAAAAACGGAAACAAAAAAAAAAAAATTTGGATTTTTTCTAAGTACAAAATCGAGAGTTGCTAAAAATCACCTCTTTTTCCTTCTCTCGATCAGACACTTAGAAAAAAAAATGAAAAAAAAAAAAAAAAAATTGGATTTTTTCTAAGTACAAAATCAAGAGAGGCTAAAAATCACCTCTTTTTCCTTCTCTCGATCAGACACTTAGAAAAAAAACGGAAAAAAAAAAAAAAAAAATTTGGATTTTTTCTAAGTACAAAATCGAGAGTGGCTAAAAATCACCTCTTTTTCCTTCTCTCGATCAGACACTTAGAAAAAAAACGGAAAAAAAAAAAAAAAAATTTGGATTTTTTCTAAGTACAAAATCGAGAGTGGCTAAAAATCACCTCTTTTTCCTTCTCTCGATCAGACACTTAGAAAAAAAACGGAAAAAAAAAAAAAAAAAAATTGGATTTTTTCTAAGTACAAAATCGAGAGTGGCTAAAAATCACCTCTTTTTCCTTCTCTCGATCAGACACTTAGAAAAAAAAATGAAAAAAAAAAAAAAAAATTGGATTTTATCTTAGTACAAAATCAAGAGAGGCTAAAAATCACCTCTTTTTCCTTCTCTCGATCAGACACTTAGAAAAAAAAATGAAAAAAAAAAAAAAAAAATTGGATTTTTTCTAAGTACAAAATCAAGAGAGGCTAAAAATCACCTCTTTTTCCTTCTCTCGATCAGACACTTAGAAAAAAAACGGAAAAAAAAAAAAAAAAAATTGGATTTTTTCTAAGTACAAAATCGAGAGAGGCTAAAAATCACCTCTTTTTCCTTCTCTCGATCAGACACTTAGAAAAAAAACGGAAAAAAAAAAAAAAAAAATTGGATTTTTTCTAAGTACAAAATCGAGAGAGGCTAACAATCACCTCTTTTTCCTTCTCTCGATCAGACACTTAGAAAAAAAACGGAAAAAAAAAAAAAAAAAAATTGGATTTTTTCTAAGTACAAAATCGAGAGTGGCTAAAAATCACCTCTTTTTCCTTCTCTCGATCAGACACTTAGAAAAAAAACGGAAAAAAAAAAAAAAAAAATTTGGATTTTTTCTAAGTACAAAATCGAGAGAGGCTAAAAATCACCTCTTTTTCCTTCTCTCGATCAGACACTTAGAAAAAAAACGGGAAAAAAAAAAAAAAAAAATTGGATTTTTTCTAAGTACAAAATCGAGAGTGGCTAAAAATCACCTCTTTTTCCTTCTCTCGATCAGACACTTAGAAAAAAAAATGAAAAAAAAAAAAAAAAAATTGGATTTTATCTTAGTACAAAATCAAGAGAGGCTAAAAATCACCTCTTTTTCCTTCTCTCGATCAGACACTTAGAAAAAAAAATGAAAAAAAAAAAAAAAAAATTGGATTTTTTCTAAGTACAAAATCAAGAGAGGCTAAAAATCACCTCTTTTTGCTTCTCTCGATCAGACACTTAGAAAAAAAACGGAAAAAAAAAAAAAAAAATTTGGATTTTTTCTAAGTACAAAATCGAGAGAGGCTAAAAATCACCTCTTTTTCCTTCTCTCGATCAGACACTTAGAAAAAAAACGGAAAAAAAAAAAAAAAAAATTGGATTTTTTCTAAGTACAAAATCGAGAGAGGCTAACAATCACCTCTTTTTCCTTCTCTCGATCAGACACTTAGAAAAAAAACGGAAAAAAAAAAAAAAAAAATTGGATTTTTTCTAAGTACAAAATCGAGAGTGGCTAAAAATCACCTCTTTTTCCTTCTCTCGATCAGACACTTAGAAAAAAAACGGAAAAAAAAAAAAAAAAAATTTGGATTTTTTCTAAGTACAAAATCGAGAGTGGCTAAAAATCACCTCTTTTTCCTTCTCTCGATCAGACACTTAGAAAAAAAACGGAAAAAAAAAAAAAAAAATTTGGATTTTTTCTAAGTACAAAATCGAGAGTGGCTAAAAATCACCTCTTTTTCCTTCTCTCGATCAGACACTTAGAAAAAAAAATGAAAAAAAAAAAAAAAAAATTGGATTTTTTCTAAGTACAAAATCAAGAGAGGCTAAAAATCACCTCTTTTTCCTTCTCTCGATCAGACACTTAGAAAAAAAACTGAAAAAAAAAAAAAAAAATTTGGATTTTTTCTAAGTACAAAATCGAGAGTGGCTAAAAATCACCTCTTTTTCCTTCTCTCGATCAGACACTTGGAAAAAAAACGGAAAAAAAAAAAAAAATTGGATTTTTTCTAAGTACAAAATCGAGAGTGGCTAAAAATCACCTCTTTTTCCTTCTCTCGATCAGACACTTAGAAAAAAAACGGAAAAAAAAAAAAAAAAAATTTGGATTTATTCTAAGTACAAAATCGAGAGTGGCTAAAAATCACCTCTTTTTCCTTCTCTCAATCAGACACTTGGAAAAAAAAATGAAAAAAAAAAAAAAAAATTGGATTTTTTCTTAGTACAAAATCAAGAGAGGCTAAAAATCACCTCTTTTTCCTTCTCTCGATCAGACACTTAGAAAAAAAACGGAAATAAAAAAAAAAAAAATTTGGATTTTTTCTAAGTACAAAATCGAGAGTGGCTAAAAATCACCTCTTTTTCCTTCTCTCGATCAGACACTTAGAAAAAAAAATGAAAAAAAAAAAAAAAAAATTGGATTTTTTCTAAGTACAAAATCAAGAGAGGCTAAAAATCACCTCTTTTTCCTTCTCTCGATCAGACACTTAGAAAAAAAACTGAAAAAAAAAAAAAAAAAATTTGGATTTTTTCTAAGTACAAAATCGAGAGAGGCTAAAAATCACCTCTTTTTCCTTCTCTCGATCAGACACTTAGAAAAAAAACGGAAAAAAAAAAAAAAAAAAGTGGATTTTTTCTAAGTACAAAATCGAGAGTGGCTAAAAATCCCCTCTTTTTCCTTCTCTCGATCAGACACTTAGAAAAAAAACGGAAAAAAAAAAAAAAAAAATTTGGATTTTTTCTAAGTAAAAAATCGAGAGTGGCTAAAAATCACCTCTTTTTCCTTCTCTCGATCAGACACTTAGAAAAAAAATGAAAAAAAAAAAAAAAAATTGGATTTTTTCTAAGTACAAAATCAAGAGAGGCTAAAAATCACCTCTTTTTCCTTCTCTCGATCAGACACTTAGAAAAAAAACGGAAAAAAAAAAAAAAAAAATTTGGATTTTTTCTAAGTACAAAATCGAGAGAGGCTAAAAATCACCTCTTTTTCCTTCTCTCGATCAGACACTTAGAAAAAAAACGGTAAAAAAAAAAAAAAAATTTGGATTTTTTCTAAGTACAAAATCGAGAGTGGCTAAAAATCACCTCTTTTTCCTTCTCTCGATCAGACACTTAGAAAAAAAATGAAAAAAAAAAAAAAAAATTGGATTTTTTCTAAGTACAAAATCAAGAGAGGCTAAAAATCACCTCTTTTTCCTTCTCTCGATCAGACACTTAGAAAATAAAATGAAAAAAAAAAAAAAAAAATTGGATTTTTTCTAAGTACAAAATCAAGAGAGGCTAAAAATCACCTCTTTTTCCTTCTCTCGATCAGACACTTAGAAAAAAAACTGAAAAAAAAAAAAAAAAAATTTGGATTTTTTCTAAGTACAAAATCGAGAGAGGCTAAAAATCACCTCTTTTTCCTTCTCTCGATCAGACACTTAGAAAAAAAACGGAAAAAAAAAAAAAAAAAATTTGGATTTTTTCTAAGTACAAAATCGAGAGAGGCTAAAAATCACCTCTTTTTCCTTCTCTCGATCAGACACTTAGAAAAAAAAATGAAAAAAAAAAAAAAAAAATTGGATTTTTTCTAAGTACAAAATCAAGAGAGGCTAAAAATCACCTCTTTTTCCTTCTCTCGATCAGACACTTAGAAAAAAAACTGAAAAAAAAAAAAAAAAAATTTGGATTTTTTCTAAGTACAAAATCGAGAGAGGCTAAAAATCACCTCTTTTTCCTTCTCTCGATCAGACACTTAGAAAAAAAACGGAAAAAAAAAAAAAAATTGGATTTTTTCTAAGTACAAAATCGAGAGTGGCTAAAAATCACCTCTTCTTCCTTCTCTCGATCAGACACTTAGAAAAAAAAAAGAAAAAAAAAAAAAAAAAATTGGAATTTTTCTTAGTACAAAATCAAGAGAGGCTAAAAATCACCTCTTTTTCCTTCTCTCGATCAGACACTTAGAAAAAAAAACGGAAAAAAAAAAAAAAAAAATTTGGATTTTTTCTAAGTACAAAATCGAGAGAGGCTAAAAATCACCTCTTTTTCCTTCTCTCGATCAGACACTTAGAAAAAAAACGGAAACAAAAAAAAAAAAATTTGGATTTTTTCTAAGTACAAAATCGAGAGTTGCTAAAAATCACCTCTTTTTCCTTCTCTCGATCAGACACTTAGAAAAAAAAATGAAAAAAAAAAAAAAAAAATTGGATTTTTTCTAAGTACAAAATCAAGAGAGGCTAAAAATCACCTCTTTTTCCTTCTCTCGATCAGACACTTAGAAAAAAAACGGAAAAAAAAAAAAAAAAAATTTGGATTTTTTCTAAGTACAAAATCGAGAGTGGCTAAAAATCACCTCTTTTTCCTTCTCTCGATCAGACACTTAGAAAAAAAACGGAAAAAAAAAAAAAAAAATTTGGATTTTTTCTAAGTACAAAATCGAGAGTGGCTAAAAATCACCTCTTTTTCCTTCTCTCGATCAGACACTTAGAAAAAAAACGGAAAAAAAAAAAAAAAAAAATTGGATTTTTTCTAAGTACAAAATCGAGAGTGGCTAAAAATCACCTCTTTTTCCTTCTCTCGATCAGACACTTAGAAAAAAAAATGAAAAAAAAAAAAAAAAATTGGATTTTATCTTAGTACAAAATCAAGAGAGGCTAAAAATCACCTCTTTTTCCTTCTCTCGATCAGACACTTAGAAAAAAAAATGAAAAAAAAAAAAAAAAAATTGGATTTTTTCTAAGTACAAAATCAAGAGAGGCTAAAAATCACCTCTTTTTCCTTCTCTCGATCAGACACTTAGAAAAAAAACGGAAAAAAAAAAAAAAAATTTGGATTTTTTCTAAGTACAAAATCGAGAGTGGCTAAAAATCACCTCTTTTTCCTTCTCTCGATCAGACACTTAGAAAAAAAAATGAAAAAAAAAAAAAAAAAATTGGATTTTTTCTAAGTACAAAATCAAGAGAGGCTAAAAATCACCTCTTTTTCCTTCTCTCGATCAGACACTTAGAAAAAAAACTGAAAAAAAAAAAAAAAAAATTTGGATTTTTTCTAAGTACAAAATCGAGAGTGGCTAAAAATCACCTCTTTTTCCTTCTCTCGATCAGACACTTGGAAAAAAAACGGAAAAAAAAAAAAAAATTGGATTTTTTCTAAGTACAAAATCGAGAGTGGCTAAAAATCACCTCTTTTTCCTTCTCTCGATCAGACACTTAGAAAAAAAACGGAAAAAAAAAAAAAAAAAATTTGGATTTATTCTAAGTACAAAATCGAGAGTGGCTAAAAATCACCTCTTTTTCCTTCTCTCAATCAGACACTTGGAAAAAAAAATGAAAAAAAAAAAAAAAAAATTGGATTTTTTCTTAGTACAAAATCAAGAGAGGCTAAAAATCACCTCTTTTTCCTTCTCTCGATCAGACACTTAGAAAAAAAACGGAAATAAAAAAAAAAAAAATTTGGATTTTTTCTAAGTACAAAATCGAGAGTGGCTAAAAATCACCTCTTTTTCCTTCTCTCGATCAGACACTTAGAAAAAAAAATGAAAAAAAAAAAAAAAAAATTGGATTTTTTCTAAGTACAAAATCAAGAGAGGCTAAAAATCACCTCTTTTTCCTTCTCTCGATCAGACACTTAGAAAAAAAACTGAAAAAAAAAAAAAAAAAATTTGGATTTTTTCTAAGTACAAAATCGAGAGAGGCTAAAAATCACCTCTTTTTCCTTCTCTCGATCAGACACTTAGAAAAAAAACGGAAAAAAAAAAAAAAAAATGTGGATTTTTTCTAAGTACAAAATCGAGAGTGGCTAAAAATCACCTCTTTTTCCTTCTCTCGATCAGACACTTAGAAAAAAAACGGAAAAAAAAAAAAAAAAAATTTGGATTTTTTCTAAGTAAAAAATCGAGAGTGGCTAAAAATCACCTCTTTTTCCTTCTCTCGATCAGACACTTAGAAAAAAAATGAAAAAAAAAAAAAAAAAATTGGATTTTTTCTAAGTACAAAATCAAGAGAGGCTAAAAATCACCTCTTTTTCCTTCTCTCGATCAGACACTTAGAAAAAAAACGGAAAAAAAAAAAAAAAAAATTTGGATTTTTTCTAAGTACAAAATCGAGAGAGGCTAAAAATCACCTCTTTTTCCTTCTCTCGATCAGACACTTAGAAAAAAAACGGTAAAAAAAAAAAAAAAATTTGGATTTTTTCTAAGTACAAAATCGAGAGTGGCTAAAAATCACCTCTTTTTCCTTCTCTCGATCAGACACTTAGAAAAAAAATGAAAAAAAAAAAAAAAAAATTGGATTTTTTCTAAGTACAAAATCAAGAGAGGCTAAAAATCACCTCTTTTTCCTTCTCTCGATCAGACACTTAGAAAATAAAATGAAAAAAAAAAAAAAAAAATTGGATTTTTTCTAAGTACAAAATCAAGAGAGGCTAAAAATCACCTCTTTTTCCTTCTCTCGATCAGACACTTAGAAAAAAAACTGAAAAAAAAAAAAAAAAAATTTGGATTTTTTCTAAGTACAAAATCGAGAGAGGCTAAAAATCACCTCTTTTTCCTTCTCTCGATCAGACACTTAGAAAAAAAACGGAAAAAAAAAAAAAAAAAATTTGGATTTTTTCTAAGTACAAAATCGAGAGAGGCTAAAAATCACCTCTTTTTCCTTCTCTCGATCAGACACTTAGAAAAAAAAAAGAAAAAAAAAAAAAAAAAATTGGATTTTTTCTAAGTACAAAATCAAGAGAGGCTAAAAATCACCTCTTTTTCCTTCTCTCGATCAGACACTTAGAAAAAAAACTGAAAAAAAAAAAAAAAAAATTTGGATTTTTTCTAAGTACAAAATCGAGAGAGGCTAAAAATCACCTCTTTTTCCTTCTCTCGATCAGACACTTAGAAAAAAAACGGAAAAAAAAAAAAAAAATTGGATTTTTTCTAAGTACAAAATCGAGAGTGGCTAAAAATCACCTCTTCTTCCTTCTCTCGATCAGACACTTAGAAAAAAAAATGAAAAAAAAAAAAAAAAAAATTGGAATTTTTCTTAGTACAAAATCAAGAGAGGCTAAAAATCACCTCTTTTTCCTTCTCTCGATCAGACACTTAGAAAAAAAAACGGAAAAAAAAAAAAAAAAAATTTGGATTTTTTCTAAGTACAAAATCGAGAGAGGCTAAAAATCACCTCTTTTTCCTTCTCTCGATCAGACACTTAGAAAAAAAACGGAAACAAAAAAAAAAAAATTTGGATTTTTTCTAAGTACAAAATCGAGAGTTGCTAAAAATCACCTCTTTTTCCTTCTCTCGATCAGACACTTAGAAAAAAAAATGAAAAAAAAAAAAAAAAAATTGGATTTTTTCTAAGTACAAAATCAAGAGAGGCTAAAAATCACCTCTTTTTCCTTCTCTCGATCAGACACTTAGAAAAAAAACGGAAAAAAAAAAAAAAAAAATTTGGATTTTTTCTAAGTACAAAATCGAGAGTGGCTAAAAATCACCTCTTTTTCCTTCTCTCGATCAGACACTTAGAAAAAAAACGGAAAAAAAAAAAAAAAAATTTGGATTTTTTCTAAGTACAAAATCGAGAGTGGCTAAAAATCACCTCTTTTTCCTTCTCTCGATCAGACACTTAGAAAAAAAACGGAAAAAAAAAAAATTGGATTTTTTCTAAGTACAAAATCGAGAGTGGCTAAAAATCACCTCTTTTTCCTTCTCTCGATCAGACACTTAGAAAAAAAAATGAAAAAAAAAAAAAAAAAATTGGATTTTATCTTAGTACAAAATCAAGAGAGGCTAAAAATCACCTCTTTTTCCTTCTCTCGATCAGACACTTAGAAAAAAAAATGAAAAAAAAAAAAAAAAAATTGGATTTTTTCTAAGTACAAAATCAAGAGAGGCTAAAAATCACCTCTTTTTCCTTCTCTCGATCAGACACTTAGAAAAAAAACGGAAAAAAAAAAAAAAAATTTGGATTTTTTCTAAGTACAAAATCGAGAGTGGCTAAAAATCACCTCTTTTTCCTTCTCTCGATCAGACACTTAGAAAAAAAAATGAAAAAAAAAAAAAAAAAATTGGATTTTTTCTAAGTACAAAATCAAGAGAGGCTAAAAATCACCTCTTTTTCCTTCTCTCGATCAGACACTTAGAAAAAAAACTGAAAAAAAAAAAAAAAAAATTTGGATTTTTTCTAAGTACAAAATCGAGAGTGGCTAAAAATCACCTCTTTTTCCTTCTCTCGATCAGACACTTGGAAAAAAAACGGAAAAAAAAAAAAAAATTGGATTTTTTCTAAGTACAAAATCGAGAGTGGCTAAAAATCACCTCTTTTTCCTTCTCTCGATCAGACACTTAGAAAAAAAACGGAAAAAAAAAATAAAAAAATTTGGATTTATTCTAAGTACAAAATCGAGAGTGGCTAAAAATCACCTCTTTTTCCTTCTCTCAATCAGACACTTGGAAAAAAAAATGAAAAAAAAAAAAAAAAAATTGGATTTTTTCTTAGTACAAAATCAAGAGAGGCTAAAAATCACCTCTTTTTCCTTCTCTCGATCAGACACTTAGAAAAAAAACGGAAATAAAAAAAAAAAAATTTGGATTTTTTCTAAGTACAAAATCGAGAGTGGCTAAAAATCACCTCTTTTTCCTTCTCTCGATCAGACACTTAGAAAAAAAAATGAAAAAAAAAAAAAAAAAATTGGATTTTTTCTAAGTACAAAATCAAGAGAGGCTAAAAATCACCTCTTTTTCCTTCTCTCGATCAGACACTTAGAAAAAAAACTGAAAAAAAAAAAAAAAAAATTTGGATTTTTTCTAAGTACAAAATCGAGAGAGGCTAAAAATCACCTCTTTTTCCTTCTCTCGATCAGACACTTAGAAAAAAAACGGAAAAAAAAAAAAAAAAATGTGGATTTTTTCTAAGTACAAAATCGAGAGTGGCTAAAAATCACCTCTTTTTCCTTCTCTCGATCAGACACTTAGAAAAAAAACGGAAAAAAAAAAAAAAAAAATTTGGATTTTTTCTAAGTAAAAAATCGAGAGTGGCTAAAAATCACCTCTTTTTCCTTCTCTCGATCAGACACTTAGAAAAAAAATGAAAAAAAAAAAAAAAAAATTGGATTTTTTCTAAGTACAAAATCAAGAGAGGCTAAAAATCACCTCTTTTTCCTTCTCTCGATCAGACACTTAGAAAAAAAACGGAAAAAAAAAAAAAAAAAATTTGGATTTTTTCTAAGTACAAAATCGAGAGAGGCTAAAAATCACCTCTTTTTCCTTCTCTCGATCAGACACTTAGAAAAAAAACGGAAAAAAAAAAAAAAAAAATTTGGATTTTTTCTAAGTACAAAATCGAGAGAGGCTAAAAATCACCTCTTTTTCCTTCTCTCGATCAGACACTTAGAAAAAAAACGGAAAAAAAAAAAAAAAAATTTGGATTTTTTCTAAGTACAAAATCGAGAGAGGCTAAAAATCACCTCTTTTTCCTTCTCTCGATCAGACACTTAGAAAAAAAAATGAAAAAAAAAAAAAAAAAATTGGATTTTTTCTAAGTACAAAATCAAGAGAGGCTAAAAATCACCTCTTTTTCCTTCTCTCGATCAGACACTTAGAAAAAAAACGGAAAAAAAAAAAAAAAATTGGATTTTTTCTAAGTACAAAATCGAGAGTGGCTAAAAATCACCTCTTCTTCCTTCTCTCGATCAGACACTTAGAAAAAAAAATGAAAAAAAAAAAAAAAAATTGGATTTTTTCTAAGTACAAAATCAAGAGAGGCTAAAAATCACCTCTTTTTCCTTCTCTCGATCAGACACTAAGAAAAAAAAACGGAAAAAAAAAAAAAAAAAATTTGGATTTTTTCTAAGTACAAAATCGAGAGAGGCTAAAAATCACCTCTTTTTCCTTCTCTCGATCAGACACTTAGAAAAAAAACGGAAACAAAAAAAAAAAAATTTGGATTTTTTCTAAGTACAAAATCGAGAGTTGCTAAAAATCACCTCTTTTTCCTTCTCTCGATCAGACACTTAGAAAAAAAAATGAAAAAAAAAAAAAAAAAATTGGATTTTTTCTAAGTACAAAATCAAGAGAGGCTAAAAATCACCTCTTTTTCCTTCTCTCGATCAGACACTTAGAAAAAAAACGGAAAAAAAAAAAAAAAAATTTGGATTTTTTCTAAGTACAAAATCGAGAGAGGCTAAAAATCACCTCTTTTTCCTTCTCTCGATCAGACACTTAGAAAAAAAACGGAAAAAAAAAAAAAAAAAATTTGGATTTTTTCTAAGTACAAAATCGAGAGTGGCTAAAAATCACCTCTTTTTCCTTCTCTCGATCAGACACTTAGAAAAAAAATGAAAAAAAAAAAAAAAAAATTGGATTTTTTCTAAGTACAAAATCAAGAGAGGCTAAAAATCACCTCTTTTTCCTTCTCTCGATCAGACACTTAGAAAATAAAATGAAAAAAAAAAAAAAAAAATTGGATTTTTTCTAAGTACAAAATCAAGAGAGGCTAAAAATCACCTCTTTTTCCTTCTCTCGATCAGACACTTAGAAAAAAAACTGAAAAAAAAAAAAAAAAAATTTGGATTTTTTCTAAGTACAAAATCGAGAGAGGCTAAAAATCACCTCTTTTTCCTTCTCTCGATCAGACACTTAGAAAAAAAACGGAAAAAAAAAAAAAAAAAATTTGGATTTTTTCTAAGTACAAAATCGAGAGAGGCTAAAAATCACCTCTTTTTCCTTCTCTCGATCAGACACTTAGAAAAAAAAATGAAAAAAAAAAAAAAAAAATTGGATTTTTTCTAAGTACAAAATCAAGAGAGGCTAAAAATCACCTCTTTTTCCTTCTCTCGATCAGACACTTAGAAAAAAAACTGAAAAAAAAAAAAAAAAATTTGGATTTTTTCTAAGTACAAAATCGAGAGAGGCTAAAAATCACCTCTTTTTCCTTCTCTCGATCAGACACTTAGAAAAAAAACGGGAAAAAAAAAAAAAATTGGATTTTTTCTAAGTACAAAATCGAGAGTGGCTAAAAATCACCTCTTCTTCCTTCTCTCGATCAGACACTTAGAAAAAAAAATGAAAAAAAAAAAAAAAAAATTGGATTTTTTCTAAGTACAAAATCAAGAGAGGCTAAAAATCACCTCTTTTTCCTTCTCTCGATCAGACACTTAGAAAAAAAAACGGAAAAAAAAAAAAAAAAAATTTGGATTTTTTCTAAGTACAAAATCGAGAGAGGCTAAAAATCACCTCTTTTTCCTTCTCTCGATCAGACACTTAGAAAAAAAACGGAAACAAAAAAAAAAAAATTTGGATTTTTTCTAAGTACAAAATCGAGAGTTGCTAAAAATCACCTCTTTTTCCTTCTCTCGATCAGACACTTAGAAAAAAAAATGAAAAAAAAAAAAAAAAAATTGGATTTTTTCTAAGTACAAAATCAAGAGAGGCTAAAAATCACCTCTTTTTCCTTCTCTCGATCAGACACTTAGAAAAAAAACGGAAAAAAAAAAAAAAAAAATTTGGATTTTTTCTAAGTACAAAATCGAGAGTGGCTAAAAATCACCTCTTTTTCCTTCTCTCGATCAGACACTTAGAAAAAAAACGGAAAAAAAAAAAAAAAAATTTGGATTTTTTCTAAGTACAAAATCGAGAGTGGCTAAAAATCACCTCTTTTTCCTTCTCTCGATCAGACACTTAGAAAAAAAACGGAAAAAAAAAAAAAAAAAAATTGGATTTTTTCTAAGTACAAAATCGAGAGTGGCTAAAAATCACCTCTTTTTCCTTCTCTCGATCAGACACTTAGAAAAAAAAAAGAAAAAAAAAAAAAAAAAATGGATTTTATCTTAGTACAAAATCAAGAGAGGCTAAAAATCACCTCTTTTTCCTTCTCTCGATCAGACACTTAGAAAAAAAAATGAAAAAAAAAAAAAAAAAATTGGATTTTTTCTAAGTACAAAATCAAGAGAGGCTAAAAATCACCTCTTTTTCCTTCTCTCGATCAGACACTTAGAAAAAAAACGGAAAAAAAAAAAAAAAAATTTGGATTTTTTCTAAGTACAAAATCGAGAGAGGCTAAAAATCACCTCTTTTTCCTTCTCTCGATCAGACACTTAGAAAAAAAACGGAAAAAAAAAAAAAAAAAATTGGATTTTTTCTAAGTACAAAATCGAGAGAGGCTAACAATCACCTCTTTTTCCTTCTCTCGATCAGACACTTAGAAAAAAAACGGAAAAAAAAATAAAAAAAAAATTGGATTTTTTCTAAGTACAAAATCGAGAGTGGCTAAAAATCACCTCTTTTTCCTTCTCTCGATCAGACACTTAGAAAAAAAACGGAAAAAAAAAAAAAAAAAATTTGGATTTTTTATAAGTACAAAATCGAGAGAGGCTAAAAATCACCTCTTTTTCCTTCTCTCGATCAGACACTTAGAAAAAAAACGGAAAAAAAAAAAAAAAAAAATTGGATTTTTTCTAAGTACAAAATCGAGAGTGGCTAAAAATCACCTCTTTTTCCTTCTCTCGATCAGACACTTAGAAAAAAAAATGAAAAAAAAAAAAAAAAATTGGATTTTATCTTAGTACAAAATCAAGAGAGGCTAAAAATCACCTCTTTTTCCTTCTCTCGATCAGACACTTAGAAAAAAAAATGAAAAAAAAAAAAAAAAAATTGGATTTTTTCTAAGTACAAAATCAAGAGAGGCTAAAAATCACCTCTTTTTCCTTCTCTCGATCAGACACTTAGAAAAAAAAACGGAAAAAAAAAAAAAAAAAATTTGGATTTTTTCTAAGTACAAAATCGAGAGAGGCTAAAAATCACCTCTTTTTCCTTCTCTCGATCAGACACTTAGAAAAAAAACGGAAAAAAAAAAAAAAAAAATGGATTTTTTCTAAGTACAAAATCGAGAGAGGCTAACAATCACCTCTTTTTCCTTCTCTCGATCAGACACTTAGAAAAAAAACGGAAAAAAAAAAAAAAAAAAATTGGATTTTTTCTAAGTACAAAATCGAGAGTGGCTAAAAATCACCTCTTTTTCCTTCTCTCGATCAGACACTTAGAAAAAAAACGGAAAAAAAAAAAAAAAAAATTAGGATTTTTTCTAAGTACAAAATCGAGAGTGGCTAAAAATCACCTCTTTTTCCTTCTCTCGATCAGACACTTAGAAAAAAAACGGAAAAAAAAAAAAAAAAAATTTGGATTTTTTCTAAGTACAAAATCGAGAGTGGCTAAAAATCACCTCTTTTTCCTTCTCTCGATCAGACACTTAGAAAAAAAAATGAAAAAAAAAAAAAAAAAATTGGATTTTTTCTAAGTACAAAATCAAGAGAGGCTAAAAATCACCTCTTTTTCCTTCTCTCGATCAGACACTTAGAAAAAAAACTGAAAAAAAAAAAAAAAAATTTGGATTTTTTCTAAGTACAAAATCGAGAGTGGCTAAAAATCACCTCTTTTTCCTTCTCTCGATCAGACACTTGGAAAAAAAACGGAAAAAAAAAAAAAATTGGATTTTTTCTAAGTACAAAATCGAGAGTGGCTAAAAATCACCTCTTTTTCCTTCTCTCGATCAGACACTTAGAAAAAAAACGGAAAAAAAAAAAAAAAAATTTGGATTTTTTCTAAGTACAAAATCGAGAGTGGCTAAAAATCACCTCTTTTTCCTTCTCTCAATCAGACACTTGGAAAAAAAAATGAAAAAAAAAAAAAAAAAATTTGGATTTTTTCTAAGTACAAAATCGAGAGTGGCTAAAAATCACCTCTTTTTCCTTCTCTCGATCAGACACTTAGAAAAAAAATGAAAAAAAAAAAAAAAAAATTGGATTTTTTCTAAGTACAAAATCAAGAGAGGCTAAAAATCACCTCTTTTTCCTTCTCTCGATCAGACACTTAGAAAATAAAATGAAAAAAAAAAAAAAAAAATTGGATTTTTTCTAAGTACAAAATCAAGAGAGGCTAAAAATCACCTCTTTTTCCTTCTCTCGATCAGACACTAAGAAAAAAAAACGGAAAAAAAAAAAAAAAAAATTTGGATTTTTTCTAAGTACAAAATCGAGAGAGGCTAAAAATCACCTCTTTTTCCTTCTCTCGATCAGACACTTAGAAAAAAAACGGAAAAAAAAAAAAAAAAAATTTGGATTTTTTCTAAGTACAAAATCGAGAGAGGCTAAAAATCACCTCTTTTTCCTTCTCTCGATCAGACACTTAGAAAAAAAACGGAAAAAAAAAAAAAAAAAATTTGGATTTTTTCTAAGTACAAAATCGAGAGTGGCTAAAAATCACCTCTTTTTCCTTCTCTCGATCAGACACTTAGAAAAAAAATGAAAAAAAAAAAAAAAAAATTGGATTTTTTCTAAGTACAAAATCAAGAGAGGCTAAAAATCACCTCTTTTTCCTTCTCTCGATCAGACACTTAGAAAATAAAATGAAAAAAAAAAAAAAAAATTGGATTTTTTCTAAGTACAAAATCAAGAGAGGCTAAAAATCACCTCTTTTTCCTTCTCTCGATCAGACACTTAGAAAAAAAACTGAAAAAAAAAAAAAAAAAATTTGGATTTTTTCTAAGTACAAAATCGAGAGAGGCTAAAAATCACCTCTTTTTCCTTCTCTCGATCAGACACTTAGAAAAAAAACGGAAAAAAAAAAAAAAAAAATTTGGATTTTTTCTAAGTACAAAATCGAGAGAGGCTAAAAATCACCTCTTTTTCCTTCTCTCGATCAGACACTTAGAAAAAAAAATGAAAAAAAAAAAAAAAAAATTGGATTTTTTCTAAGTACAAAATCAAGAGAGGCTAAAAATCACCTCTTTTTCCTTCTCTCGATCAGACACTTAGAAAAAAAACTGAAAAAAAAAAAAAAAAATTTGGATTTTTTCTAAGTACAAAATCGAGAGAGGCTAAAAATCACCTCTTTTTCCTTCTCTCGATCAGACACTTAGAAAAAAAACGGAAAAAAAAAAAAAAAATTGGATTTTTTCTAAGTACAAAATCGAGAGTGGCTAAAAATCACCTCTTCTTCCTTCTCTCGATCAGACACTTAGAAAAAAAAATGAAAAAAAAAAAAAAAAAATTGGATTTTTTCTAAGTACAAAATCGAGAGTGGCTAAAAATCACCTCTTTTTCCTTCTCTCAATCAGACACTTGGAAAAAAAAATGAAAAAAAAAAAAAAAAAATTGGATTTTTTCTTAGTACAAAATCAAGAGAGGCTAAAAATCACCTCTTTTTCCTTCTCTCGATCAGACACTTAGAAAAAAAACGGAAATAAAAAAAAAAAAATTTGGATTTTTTCTAAGTACAAAATCGAGAGTGGCTAAAAATCACCTCTTTTTCCTTCTCTCGATCAGACACTTAGAAAAAAAAATGAAAAAAAAAAAAAAAAAATTGGATTTTTTCTAAGTACAAAATCAAGAGAGGCTAAAAATCACCTCTTTTTCCTTCTCTCGATCAGACACTTAGAAAAAAAACTGAAAAAAAAAAAAAAAAAATTTGGATTTTTTCTAAGTACAAAATCGAGAGAGGCTAAAAATCACCTCTTTTTCCTTCTCTCGATCAGACACTTAGAAAAAAAACGGAAAAAAAAAAAAAAAAATGTGGATTTTTTCTAAGTACAAAATCGAGAGTGGCTAAAAATCACCTCTTTTTCCTTCTCTCGATCAGACACTTAGAAAAAAAACGGAAAAAAAAAAAAAAAAAATTTGGATTTTTTCTAAGTAAAAAATCGAGAGTGGCTAAAAATCACCTCTTTTTCCTTCTCTCGATCAGACACTTAGAAAAAAAATGAAAAAAAAAAAAAAAAAATTGGATTTTTTCTAAGTACAAAATCAAGAGAGGCTAAAAATCACCTCTTTTTCCTTCTCTCGATCAGACACTTAGAAAAAAAACGGAAAAAAAAAAAAAAAAAATTTGGATTTTTTCTAAGTACAAAATCGAGAGAGGCTAAAAATCACCTCTTTTTCCTTCTCTCGATCAGACACTTAGAAAAAAAACGGAAAAAAAAAAAAAAAAAATTTGGATTTTTTCTAAGTACAAAATCGAGAGAGGCTAAAAATCACCTCTTTTTCCTTCTCTCGATCAGACACTTAGAAAAAAAACGGAAAAAAAAAAAAAAAAATTTGGATTTTTTCTAAGTACAAAATCGAGAGAGGCTAAAAATCACCTCTTTTTCCTTCTCTCGATCAGACACTTAGAAAAAAAAATGAAAAAAAAAAAAAAAAAATTGGATTTTTTCTAAGTACAAAATCAAGAGAGGCTAAAAATCACCTCTTTTTCCTTCTCTCGATCAGACACTTAGAAAAAAAACTGAAAAAAAAAAAAAAAAATTTGGATTTTTTCTAAGTACAAAATCGAGAGAGGCTAAAAATCACCTCTTTTTCCTTCTCTCGATCAGACACTTAGAAAAAAAACGGAAAAAAAAAAAAAAAATTGGATTTTTTCTAAGTACAAAATCGAGAGTGGCTAAAAATCACCTCTTCTTCCTTCTCTCGATCAGACACTTAGAAAAAAAAATGAAAAAAAAAAAAAAAAAATTGGATTTTTTCTAAGTACAAAATCAAGAGAGGCTAAAAATCACCTCTTTTTCCTTCTCTCGATCAGACACTAAGAAAAAAAAACGGAAAAAAAAAAAAAAAAAATTTGGATTTTTTCTAAGTACAAAATCGAGAGAGGCTAAAAATCACCTCTTTTTCCTTCTCTCGATCAGACACTTAGAAAAAAAACGGAAACAAAAAAAAAAAAATTTGGATTTTTTCTAAGTACAAAATCGAGAGTTGCTAAAAATCACCTCTTTTTCCTTCTCTCGATCAGACACTTAGAAAAAAAAATGAAAAAAAAAAAAAAAAAATTGGATTTTTTCTAAGTACAAAATCAAGAGAGGCTAAAAATCACCTCTTTTTCCTTCTCTCGATCAGACACTTAGAAAAAAAACGGAAAAAAAAAAAAAAAAAATTTGGATTTTTTCTAAGTACAAAATCGAGAGAGGCTAAAAATCACCTCTTTTTCCTTCTCTCGATCAGACACTTAGAAAAAAAACGGAAAAAAAAAAAAAAAAAATTTGGATTTTTTCTAAGTACAAAATCGAGAGTGGCTAAAAATCACCTCTTTTTCCTTCTCTCGATCAGACACTTAGAAAAAAAATGAAAAAAAAAAAAAAAAATTGGATTTTTTCTAAGTACAAAATCAAGAGAGGCTAAAAATCACCTCTTTTTCCTTCTCTCGATCAGACACTTAGAAAATAAAATGAAAAAAAAAAAAAAAAATTGGATTTTTTCTAAGTACAAAATCAAGAGAGGCTAAAAATCACCTCTTTTTCCTTCTCTCGATCAGACACTTAGAAAAAAAACTGAAAAAAAAAAAAAAAAAATTTGGATTTTTTCTAAGTACAAAATCGAGAGAGGCTAAAAATCACCTCTTTTTCCTTCTCTCGATCAGACACTTAGAAAAAAAACGGAAAAAAAAAAAAAAAAAATTTGGATTTTTTCTAAGTACAAAATCGAGAGAGGCTAAAAATCACCTCTTTTTCCTTCTCTCGATCAGACACTTAGAAAAAAAAATGAAAAAAAAAAAAAAAAAATTGGATTTTTTCTAAGTACAAAATCAAGAGAGGCTAAAAATCACCTCTTTTTCCTTCTCTCGATCAGACACTTAGAAAAAAAACTGAAAAAAAAAAAAAAAAAATTTGGATTTTTTCTAAGTACAAAATCGAGAGAGGCTAAAAATCACCTCTTTTTCCTTCTCTCGATCAGACACTTAGAAAAAAAACGGAAAAAAAAAAAAAAAATTGGATTTTTTCTAAGTACAAAATCGAGAGTGGCTAAAAATCACCTCTTCTTCCTTCTCTCGATCAGACACTTAGAAAAAAAAATGAAAAAAAAAAAAAAAAAATTGGATTTTTTCTAAGTACAAAATCAAGAGAGGCTAAAAATCACCTCTTTTTCCTTCTCTCGATCAGACACTTAGAAAAAAAAACGGAAAAAAAAAAAAAAAAAATTTGGATTTTTTCTAAGTACAAAATCGAGAGAGGCTAAAAATCACCTCTTTTTCCTTCTCTCGATCAGACACTTAGAAAAAAAACGGAAACAAAAAAAAAAAAATTTGGATTTTTTCTAAGTACAAAATCGAGAGTTGCTAAAAATCACCTCTTTTTCCTTCTCTCGATCAGACACTTAGAAAAAAAAATGAAAAAAAAAAAAAAAAAATTGGATTTTTTCTAAGTACAAAATCAAGAGAGGCTAAAAATCACCTCTTTTTCCTTCTCTCGATCAGACACTTAGAAAAAAAACGGAAAAAAAAAAAAAAAAAATTTGGATTTTTTCTAAGTACAAAATCGAGAGTGGCTAAAAATCACCTCTTTTTCCTTCTCTCGATCAGACACTTAGAAAAAAAACGGAAAAAAAAAAAAAAAAATTTGGATTTTTTCTAAGTACAAAATCGAGAGTGGCTAAAAATCACCTCTTTTTCCTTCTCTCGATCAGACACTTAGAAAAAAAACGGAAAAAAAAAAAAAAAAAATTGGATTTTTTCTAAGTACAAAATCGAGAGTGGCTAAAAATCACCTCTTTTTCCTTCTCTCGATCAGACACTTAGAAAAAAAACGGAAAAAAAAAAAAAAAAAATTTGGATTTTTTATAAGTACAAAATCGAGAGAGGCTAAAAATCACCTCTTTTTCCTTCTCTCGATCAGACACTTAGAAAAAAAACGGAAAAAAAAAAAAAAAAAAATTGGATTTTTTCTAAGTACAAAATCGAGAGTGGCTAAAAATCACCTCTTTTTCCTTCTCTCGATCAGACACTTAGAAAAAAAAATGAAAAAAAAAAAAAAAAATTGGATTTTATCTTAGTACAAAATCAAGAGAGGCTAAAAATCACCTCTTTTTCCTTCTCTCGATCAGACACTTAGAAAAAAAAATGAAAAAAAAAAAAAAAAATTGGATTTTTTCTAAGTACAAAATCAAGAGAGGCTAAAAATCACCTCTTTTTCCTTCTCTCGATCAGACACTTAGAAAAAAAAACGGAAAAAAAAAAAAAAAAAATTTGGATTTTTTCTAAGTACAAAATCGAGAGAGGCTAAAAATCACCTCTTTTTCCTTCTCTCGATCAGACACTTAGAAAAAAAACGAAAAAAAAAAAAAAAAAATTGGATTTTTTCTAAGTACAAAATCGAGAGAGGCTAACAATCACCTCTTTTTCCTTCTCTCGATCAGACACTTAGAAAAAAAACGGAAAAAAAAAAAAAAAAAAATTGGATTTTTTCTAAGTACAAAATCGAGAGTGGCTAAAAATCACCTCTTTTTCCTTCTCTCGATCAGACACTTAGAAAAAAAACGGAAAAAAAAAAAAAAAAAATTAGGATTTTTTCTAAGTACAAAATCGAGAGTGGCTAAAAATCACCTCTTTTTCCTTCTCTCGATCAGACACTTAGAAAAAAAACGGAAAAAAAAAAAAAAAAAATTTGGATTTTTTCTAAGTACAAAATCGAGAGTGGCTAAAAATCACCTCTTTTTCCTTCTCTCGATCAGACACTTAGAAAAAAAAATGAAAAAAAAAAAAAAAAAATTGGATTTTTTCTAAGTACAAAATCAAGAGAGGCTAAAAATCACCTCTTTTTCCTTCTCTCGATCAGACACTTAGAAAAAAAACTGAAAAAAAAAAAAAAAAAATTTGGATTTTTTCTAAGTACAAAATCGAGAGTGGCTAAAAATCACCTCTTTTTCCTTCTCTCGATCAGACACTTGGAAAAAAAACGGAAAAAAAAAAAAAAAATTGGATTTTTTCTAAGTACAAAATCGAGAGTGGCTAAAAATCACCTCTTTTTCCTTCTCTCGATCAGACACTTAGAAAAAAAACGGAAAAAAAAAAAAAAAAAATTTGGATTTTTTCTAAGTACAAAATCGAGAGTGGCTAAAAATCACCTCTTTTTCCTTCTCTCAATCAGACACTTGGAAAAAAAAATGAAAAAAAAAAAAAAAAAATTGGATTTTTTCTTAGTACAAAATCAAGAGAGGCTAAAAATCACCTCTTTTTCCTTCTCTCGATCAGACACTTAGAAAAAAAACGGAAATGAAAAAAAAAAAAAATTTGGATTTTTTCTAAGTACAAAATCGAGAGTGGCTAAAAATCACCTCTTTTTCCTTCTCTCGATCAGACACTTAGAAAAAAAAATGAAAAAAAAAAAAAAAAAATTGGATTTTTTCTAAGTACAAAATCAAGAGAGGCTAAAAATCACCTCTTTTTCCTTCTCTCGATCAGACACTTAGAAAAAAAACTGAAAAAAAAAAAAAAAAAAATTTGGATTTTTTCTAAGTACAAAATCGAGAGAGGCTAAAAATCACCTCTTTTTCCTTCTCTCGATCAGACACTTAGAAAAAAAACGGAAAAAAAAAAAAAAAAATGTGGATTTTTTCTAAGTACAAAATCGAGAGTGGCTAAAAATCACCTCTTTTTCCTTCTCTCGATCAGACACTTAGAAAAAAAACGGAAAAAAAAAAAAAAAAAAATTGGATTTTTTCTAAGTAAAAAATCGAGAGTGGCTAAAAATCACCTCTTTTTCCTTCTCTCGATCAGACACTTAGAAAAAAAATGAAAAAAAAAAAAAAAAAATTGGATTTTTTCTAAGTACAAAATCAAGAGAGGCTAAAAATCACCTCTTTTTCCTTCTCTCGATCAGACACTTAGAAAAAAAACGGAAAAAAAAAAAAAAAAAATTTGGATTTTTTCTAAGTACAAAATCGAGAGAGGCTAAAAATCACCTCTTTTTCCTTCTCTCGATCAGACACTTAGAAAAAAAACGGAAAAAAAAAAAAAAAAAATTTGGATTTTTTCTAAGTACAAAATCGAGAGTGGCTAAAAATCACCTCTTTTTCCTTCTCTCGATCAGACACTTAGAAAAAAAATGAAAACAAAAAAAAAAAAATTGGATTTTTTCTAAGTACAAAATCAAGAGAGGCTAAAAATCACCTCTTTTTCCTTCTCTCGATCAGACACTTAGAAAATAAAATGAAAAAAAAAAAAAAATAATTGGATTTTTTCTAAGTACAAAATCAAGAGAGGCTAAAAATCACCTCTTTTTCCTTCTCTCGATCAGACACTTAGAAAAAAAACTGAAAAAAAAAAAAAAAAAATTTGGATTTTTTCTAAGTACAAAATCGAGAGAGGCTAAAAATCACCTCTTTTTCCTTCTCTCGATCAGACACTTAGAAAAAAAACGGGAAAAAAAAAAAAAAAATTTGGATTTTTTCTAAGTACAAAATCGAGAGAGGCTAAAAATCACCTCTTTTTCCTTCTCTCGATCAGACACTTAGAAAAAAAACGGAAAAAAAATAAATAAAAATTTAGATTTTTTCTAAGTACAAAATCGAGAGAGGCTAAAAATCACCTCTTTTTCCTTCTCTCGATCAGACACTTAGAAAAAAAACGGAAAAAAAAAAAAAAAAAAATTTGGATTTTTTCTAAGTACAAAATCGAGAGAGGCTAAAAATCACCTCTTTTTCCTTCTCTCGATCAGACACTTAGAAAAAAAACGGAAAAAAAAAAAAAAAAAAATTGGATTTTTTCTAAGTACAAAATCAAGAGAGGCTAAAAATCACCTCTTTTTCCTTCTCTCGATCAGACACTTAGAAAAAAAACGGAAAAAAAAAAAAAAAAAATTTGGATTTTTTCTAAGTACAAAATCGAGAGAGGCTAAAAATCACCTCTTTTTCCTTCTCTCGATCAGACACTTAGAAAAAAAACGGAAAAAAAAAAAAAAAAAATTTGGATTTTTTCTAAGTACAAAATCGAGAGCGGCTAAAAATCACCTCTTTTTCCTTCTCTCGATCAGACACTTAGAAAAAAAAAAGAAAAAAAAAAAAAAAAAAATTTGGATTTTTTCTAAGTACAAAATCGAGAGTGGCTAAAAATCACCTCTTTTTCCTTCTCTCGATCAGACACTTAGAAAAAAAAACAGAAAAAAAAAAAAAAAAAATTGGATTTTTTCTAAGTACAAAATCGAGAGAGGCTAAAAATCACCTCTTTTTCCTTCTCTCGATCAGACACTTAGAAAAAAAACGGAAAAAAAAAAAAAAAAAATTTGGATTTTTTCTAAGTACAAAATCGAGAGAGGCTAAAAATCACCTCTTTTTCCTTCTCTCGATCAGACACTTAGAAAAAAAAATGAAAAAAAAAAAAAAAAATTGGATTTTTTCTAAGTACAAAATCAAGAGAGGCTAAAAATCACCTCTTTTTCCTTCTCTCGATCAGACACTTAGAAAAAAAACGGAAAAAAAAAAAAAAAAAATTTGGATTTTTTCTAAGTACAAAATCGAGAGAGGCTAAAAATCACCTCTTTTTCCTTCTCTCGATCAGACACTTAGAAAAAAAACGGAAAAAAAAAAAAAAAAATTTGGATTTTTTCTAAGTACAAAATCGAGAGTGGCTAAAAATCACCTCTTTTTCCTTCTCTCGATCAGACACTTAGAAAAAAAATGAAAAAAAAAAAAAAAAATTGGATTTTTTCTAAGTACAAAATCAAGAGAGGCTAAAAATCACCTCTTTTTCCTTCTCTCGATCAGACACTTAGAAAATAAAATGAAAAAAAAAAAAAAAAAATTGGATTTTTTCTAAGTACAAAATCAAGAGAGGCTAAAAATCACCTCTTTTTCCTTCTCTCGATCAGACACTTAGAAAAAAAACTGAAAAAAAAAAAAAAAAAATTTGGATTTTTTCTAAGTACAAAATCGAGAGAGGCTAAAAATCACCTCTTTTTCCTTCTCTCGATCAGACACTTAGAAAAAAAACGGAAAAAAAAAAAAAAAAAAATTTGGATTTTTTCTAAGTACAAAATCGAGAGAGGCTAAAAATCACCTCTTTTTCCTTCTCTCGATCAGACACTTAGAAAAAAAAATGAAAAAAAAAAAAAAAAAATTGGATTTTTTCTAAGTACAAAATCAAGAGAGGCTAAAAATCACCTCTTTTTCCTTCTCTCGATCAGACACTTAGAAAAAAAACTGAAAAAAAAAAAAAAAAATTTGGATTTTTTCTAAGTACAAAATCGAGAGAGGCTAAAAATCACCTCTTTTTCCTTCTCTCGATCAGACACTTAGAAAAAAAACGGAAAAAAAAAAAAAAAATTGGATTTTTTCTAAGTACAAAATCGAGAGTGGCTAAAAATCACCTCTTCTTCCTTCTCTCGATCAGACACTTAGAAAAAAAAATGAAAAAAAAAAAAAAAAAATTGGATTTTTTCTAAGTACAAAATCAAGAGAGGCTAAAAATCACCTCTTTTTCCTTCTCTCGATCAGACACTTAGAAAAAAAAACGGAAAAAAAAAAAAAAAAAAATTTGGATTTTTTCTAAGTACAAAATCGAGAGAGGCTAAAAATCACCTCTTTTTCCTTCTCTCGATCAGACACTTAGAAAAAAAACGGAAACAAAAAAAAAAAAAATTTGGATTTTTTCTAAGTACAAAATCGAGAGTTGCTAAAAATCACCTCTTTTTCCTTCTCTCGATCAGACACTTAGAAAAAAAAATGAAAAAAAAAAAAAAAAAATTGGATTTTTTCTAAGTACAAAATCAAGAGAGGCTAAAAATCACCTCTTTTTCCTTCTCTCGATCAGACACTTAGAAAAAAAACGGAAAAAAAAAAAAAAAAAATTTGGATTTTTTCTAAGTACAAAATCGAGAGTGGCTAAAAATCACCTCTTTTTCCTTCTCTCGATCAGACACTTAGAAAAAAAACGGAAAAAAAAAAAAAAAAATTTGGATTTTTTCTAAGTACAAAATCGAGAGTGGCTAAAAATCACCTCTTTTTCCTTCTCTCGATCAGACACTTAGAAAAAAAACGGAAAAAAAAAAAAAAAAAAATTGGATTTTTTCTAAGTACAAAATCGAGAGTGGCTAAAAATCACCTCTTTTTCCTTCTCTCGATCAGACACTTAGAAAAAAAAATGAAAAAAAAAAAAAAAAAAATGGATTTTATCTTAGTACAAAATCAAGAGAGGCTAAAAATCACCTCTTTTTCCTTCTCTCGATCAGACACTTAGAAAAAAAAATGAAAAAAAAAAAAAAAAATTGGATTTTTTCTAAGTACAAAATCAAGAGAGGCTAAAAATCACCTCTTTTTCCTTCTCTCGATCAGACACTTAGAAAAAAAACGGAAAAAAAAAAAAAAAAATTTGGATTTTTTCTAAGTACAAAATCGAGAGAGGCTAAAAATCACCTCTTTTTCCTTCTCTCGATCAGACACTTAGAAAAAAAACGGAAAAAAAAAAAAAAAAAATTGGATTTTTTCTAAGTACAAAATCGAGAGAGGCTAACAATCACCTCTTTTTCCTTCTCTCGATCAGACACTTAGAAAAAAAACGGAAAAAAAAAAAAAAAAAAAATTGGATTTTTTCTAAGTACAAAATCGAGAGTGGCTAAAAATCACCTCTTTTTCCTTCTCTCGATCAGACACTTAGAAAAAAAACGGAAAAAAAAAAAAAAAAAATTTGGATTTTTTATAAGTACAAAATCGAGAGAGGCTAAAAATCACCTCTTTTTCCTTCTCTCGATCAGACACTTAGAAAAAAAACGGAAAAAAAAAAAAAAAAAATTGGATTTTTTCTAAGTACAAAATCGAGAGTGGCTAAAAATCACCTCTTTTTCCTTCTCTCGATCAGACACTTAGAAAAAAAAATGAAAAAAAAAAAAAAAAAATTGGATTTTATCTTAGTACAAAATCAAGAGAGGCTAAAAATCACCTCTTTTTCCTTCTCTCGATCAGACACTTAGAAAAAAAAATGAAAAAAAAAAAAAAAAAATTGGATTTTTTCTAAGTACAAAATCAAGAGAGGCTAAAAATCACCTCTTTTTCCTTCTCTCGATCAGACACTTAGAAAAAAAAACGGAAAAAAAAAAAAAAAAAATTTGGATTTTTTCTAAGTACAAAATCGAGAGAGGCTAAAAATCACCTCTTTTTCCTTCTCTCGATCAGACACTTAGAAAAAAAACGGAAAAAAAAAAAAAAAAATTGGATTTTTTCTAAGTACAAAATCGAGAGAGGCTAACAATCACCTCTTTTTCCTTCTCTCGATCAGACACTTAGAAAAAAAACGGAAAAAAAAAAAAAAAAAAATTGGATTTTTTCTAAGTACAAAATCGAGAGTGGCTAAAAATCACCTCTTTTTCCTTCTCTCGATCAGACACTTAGAAAAAAAACGGAAAAAAAAAAAAAAAAAATTAGGATTTTTTCTAAGTACAAAATCGAGAGTGGCTAAAAATCACCTCTTTTTCCTTCTCTCAATCAGACACTTAGAAAAAAAACGGAAAAAAAAAAAAAAAAAATTTGGATTTTTTCTAAGTACAAAATCGAGAGTGGCTAAAAATCACCTCTTTTTCCTTCTCTCGATCAGACACTTAGAAAAAAAAATGAAAAAAAAAAAAAAAAAATTGGATTTTTTCTAAGTACAAAATCAAGAGAGGCTAAAAATCACCTCTTTTTCCTTCTCTCGATCAGACACTTAGAAAAAAAACTGAAAAAAAAAAAAAAAAAATTTGGATTTTTTCTAAGTACAAAATCGAGAGTGGCTAAAAATCACCTCTTTTTCCTTCTCTCGATCAGACACTTGGAAAAAAAACGGAAAAAAAAAAAAAAATTGGATTTTTTCTAAGTACAAAATCGAGAGTGGCTAAAAATCACCTCTTTTTCCTTCTCTCGATCAGACACTTAGAAAAAAAACAGAAAAAAAAAAAAAAAAAATTTGGATTTTTTCTAAGTACAAAATCGAGAGTGGCTAAAAATCACCTCTTTTTCCTTCTCTCAATCAGACACTTGGAAAAAAAAATGAAAAAAAAAAAAAAAAAATTGGATTTTTTCTTAGTACAAAATCAAGAGAGGCTAAAAATCACCTCTTTTTCCTTCTCTCGATCAGACACTTAGAAAAAAAACGGAAATGAAAAAAAAAAAAAATTTGGATTTTTTCTAAGTACAAAATCGAGAGTGGCTAAAAATCACCTCTTTTTCCTTCTCTCGATCAGACACTTAGAAAAAAAAATGAAAAAAAAAAAAAAAAAATTGGATTTTTTCTAAGTACAAAATCAAGAGAGGCTAAAAATCACCTCTTTTTCCTTCTCTCGATCAGACACTTAGAAAAAAAACTGAAAAAAAAAAAAAAAAATTTGGATTTTTTCTAAGTACAAAATCGAGAGAGGCTAAAATCACCTCTTTTTCCTTCTCTCGATCAGACACTTAGAAAAAAAACGGAAAAAAAAAAAAAAAGATGTGGATTTTTTCTAAGTACAAAATCGAGAGTGGCTAAAAATCACCTCTTTTTCCTTCTCTCGATCAGACACTTAGAAAAAAAACGGAAACAAAAAAAAAAAAATTTGGATTTTTTCTAAGTAAAAAATCGAGAGTGGCTAAAAATCACCTCTTTTTCCTTCTCTCGATCAGACACTTAGAAAAAAAATGAAAAAAAAAAAAAAAAAATTGGATTTTTTCTAAGTACAAAATCAAGAGAGGCTAAAAATCACCTCTTTTTCCTTCTCTCGATCAGACACTTAGAAAAAAAACGGAAAAAAAAAAAAAAAAAATTTGGATTTTTTCTAAGTACAAAATCGAGAGAGGCTAAAAATCACCTCTTTTTCCTTCTCTCGATCAGACACTTAGAAAAAAAACGGAAAAAAAAAAAAAAAAAATTTGGATTTTTTCTAAGTACAAAATCGAGAGTGGCTAAAAATCACCTCTTTTTCCTTCTCTCGATCAGACACTTAGAAAAAAAATGAAAACAAAAAAAAAAAAATTGGATTTTTTCTAAGTACAAAATCAAGAGAGGCTAAAAATCACCTCTTTTTCCTTCTCTCGATCAGACACTTAGAAAATAAAATGAAAAAAAAAAAATAATAATTGGATTTTTTCTAAGTACAAAATCAAGAGAGGCTAAAAATCACCTCTTTTTCCTTCTCTCGATCAGACACTTAGAAAAAAAACTGAAAAAAAAAAAAAAAAATTTGGATTTTTTCTAAGTACAAAATCGAGAGAGGCTAAAAATCACCTCTTTTTCCTTCTCTCGATCAGACACTTAGAAAAAAAACGGGAAAAAAAAAAAAAAAAATTTGGATTTTTTCTAAGTACAAAATCGAGAGAGGCTAAAAATCACCTCTTTTTCCTTCTCTCGATCAGACACTTAGAAAAAAAACGGAAAAAAAATAAATAAAAATTTAGATTTTTTCTAAGTACAAAATCGAGAGAGGCTAAAAATCACCTCTTTTTCCTTCTCTCGATCAGACACTTAGAAAAAAACGGAAAAAAAAAAAAAAAAAATTTGGATTTTTTCTAAGTACAAAATCGAGAGAGGCTAAAAATCACCTCTTTTTCCTTCTCTCGATCAGACACTTAGAAAAAAAACGGAAAAAAAAAAAAAAAAAAATTGGATTTTTTCTAAGTACAAAATCAAGAGAGGCTAAAATCACCTCTTTTTCCTTCTCTCGATCAGACACTTAGAAAAAAAACGGAAAAAAAAAAAAAAAAAAATTTGGATTTTTTCTAAGTACAAAATCGAGAGAGGCTAAAAATCACCTCTTTTTCCTTCTCTCGATCAGACACTTAGAAAAAAAACGGAAAAAAAAAAAAAAAAAATTTGGATTTTTTCTAAGTACAAAATCGAGAGCGGCTAAAAATCACCTCTTTTTCCTTCTCTCGATCAGACACTTAGAAAAAAAAAAGAAAAAAAAAAAAAAAAAATTTGGATTTTTTCTAAGTACAAAATCGAGAGTGGCTAAAAATCACCTCTTTTTCCTTCTCTCGATCAGACACTTAGAAAAAAAAACAGAAAAAAAAAAATAAAAAATTGGATTTTTTCTAAGTACAAAATCGAGAGAGGCTAAAAATCACCTCTTTTTCCTTCTCTCGATCAGACACTTAGAAAAAAAACGGAAAAAAAAAAAAAAAAAAATTTGGATTTTTTCTAAGTACAAAATCGAGAGAGGCTAAAAATCACCTCTTTTTCCTTCTCTCGATCAGACACTTAGAAAAAAAAATGAAAAAAAAAAAAAAAAAATTGGATTTTTTCTAAGTACAAAATCAAGAGAGGCTAAAAATCACCTCTTTTTCCTTCTCTCGATCAGACACTTAGAAAAAAAACGGAAAAAAAAAAAAAAAAAATTTGGATTTTTTCTAAGTACAAAATCGAGAGTGGCTAAAAATCACCTCTTTTTCCTTCTCTCGATCAGACACTTAGAAAAAAAAACAGAAAAAAAAAAAAAAAAATTGGATTTTTTCTAAGTACAAAATCGAGAGAGGCTAAAAATCACCTCTTTTTCCTTCTCTCGATCAGACACTTAGAAAAAAAACGGAAAAAAAAAAAAAAAAATTTGGATTTTTTCTAAGTACAAAATCGAGAGAGGCTAAAAATCACCTCTTTTTCCTTCTCTCGATCAGACACTTAGAAAAAAAAATGAAAAAAAAAAAAAAAATTGGATTTTTTCTAAGTACAAAATCAAGAGAGGCTAAAAATCACCTCTTTTTCCTTCTCTCGATCAGACACTTAGAAAAAAAACGGAAAAAAAAAAAAAAAAAATTTGGATTTTTTCTAAGTACAAAATCGAGAGAGGCTAAAAATCACCTCTTTTTCCTTCTCTCGATCAGACACTTAGAAAAAAAACGGAAAAAAAAAAAAAAAAAATTTGGATTTTTTCTAAGTACAAAATCGAGAGTGGCTAAAAATCACCTCTTTTTCCTTCTCTCGATCAGACACTTAGAAAAAAAAAGGAAAAAAAAAAAAAAATTGGATTTTTTCTAAGTACAAAATCAAGAGAGGCTAAAAATCACCTCTTTTTCCTTCTCTCGATCAGACACTTAGAAAAAAAACGGAAAAAAAAAAAAAAAAAATTTGGATTTTTTCTAAGTACAAAATCGAGAGTGGCTAAAAATCACCTCTTTTTCCTTCTCTCGATCAGACACTTAGAAAAAAAATGAAAACAAAAAAAAAAAAATTGGATTTTTTCTAAGTACAAAATCAAGAGAGGCTAAAAATCACCTCTTTTTCCTTCTCTCGATCAGACACTTAGAAAATAAAATGAAAAAAAAAAAAAAATAATTGGATTTTTTCTAAGTACAAAATCAAGAGAGGCTAAAAATCACCTCTTTTTCCTTCTCTCGATCAGACACTTAGAAAAAAAACTGAAAAAAAAAAAAAAAAAATTTGGATTTTTTCTAAGTACAAAATCGAGAGAGGCTAAAAATCACCTCTTTTTCCTTCTCTCGATCAGACACTTAGAAAAAAAACGGGAAAAAAAAAAAAAAAATTTGGATTTTTTCTAAGTACAAAATCGAGAGAGGCTAAAAATCACCTCTTTTTCCTTCTCTCGATCAGACACTTAGAAAAAAAACGGAAAAAAATAAATAAAAATTTAGATTTTTTCTAAGTACAAAATCGAGAGAGGCTAAAAATCACCTCTTTTTCCTTCTCTCGATCAGACACTTAGAAAAAAAACGGAAAAAAAAAAAAAAAAAATTTGGATTTTTTCTAAGTACAAAATCGAGAGAGGCTAAAAATCACCTCTTTTTCCTTCTCTCGATCAGACACTTAGAAAAAAAACGGAAAAAAAAAAAAAAAAAAAATTGGATTTTTTCTAAGTACAAAATCAAGAGAGGCTAAAAATCACCTCTTTTTCCTTCTCTCGATCAGACACTTAGAAAAAAAAACGGAAAAAAAAAAAAAAAAAAATTTGGATTTTTTCTAAGTACAAAATCGAGAGAGGCTAAAAATCACCTCTTTTTCCTTCTCTCGATCAGACACTTAGAAAAAAAACGGAAAAAAAAAAAAAAAAAATTTGGATTTTTTCTAAGTACAAAATCGAGAGCGGCTAAAAATCACCTCTTTTTCCTTCTCTCGATCAGACACTTAGAAAAAAAAAAGAAAAAAAAAAAAAAAAAATTTGGATTTTTTCTAAGTACAAAATCGAGAGTGGCTAAAAATCACCTCTTTTTCCTTCTCTCGATCAGACACTTAGAAAAAAAAACAGAAAAAAAAAAAAAAAAAATTGGATTTTTTCTAAGTACAAAATCGAGAGAGGCTAAAAATCACCTCTTTTTCCTTCTCTCGATCAGACACTTAGAAAAAAAACGGAAAAAAAAAAAAAAAAAAATTTGGATTTTTTCTAAGTACAAAATCGAGAGAGGCTAAAAATCACCTCTTTTTCCTTCTCTCGATCAGACACTTAGAAAAAAAAATGAAAAAAAAAAAAAAAAAATTGGATTTTTTCTAAGTACAAAATCAAGAGAGGCTAAAAATCACCTCTTTTTCCTTCTCTCGATCAGACACTTAGAAAAAAAACGGAAAAAAAAAAAAAAAAAATTTGGATTTTTTCTAAGTACAAAATCGAGAGAGGCTAAAAATCACCTCTTTTTCCTTCTCTCGATCAGACACTTAGAAAAAAAACGGAAAAAAAAAAAAAAAAAATTTGGATTTTTTCTAAGTACAAAATCGAGAGTGGCTAAAAATCACCTCTTTTTCCTTCTCTCGATCAGACACTTAGAAAAAAAATGAAAAAAAAAAAAAAAAAATTGGATTTTTTCTAAGTACAAAATCAAGAGAGGCTAAAAATCACCTCTTTTTCCTTCTCTCGATCAGACACTTAGAAAATAAAATGAAAAAAAAAAAAAAAAAATTGGATTTTTTCTAAGTACAAAATCAAGAGAGGCTAAAAATCACCTCTTTTTCCTTCTCTCGATCAGACACTTAGAAAAAAAACTGAAAAAAAAAAAAAAAAATTTGGATTTTTTCTAAGTACAAAATCGAGAGAGGCTAAAAATCACCTCTTTTTCCTTCTCTCGATCAGACACTTAGAAAAAAAACGGAAAAAAAAAAAAAAAAAATTTGGATTTTTTCTAAGTACAAAATCGAGAGAGGCTAAAAATCACCTCTTTTTCCTTCTCTCGATCAGACACTTAGAAAAAAAAATGAAAAAAAAAAAAAAAAAATTGGATTTTTTCTAAGTACAAAATCAAGAGAGGCTAAAAATCACCTCTTTTTCCTTCTCTCGATCAGACACTTAGAAAAAAAACTGAAAAAAAAATAAAAAAATTTGGATTTTTTCTAAGTACAAAATCGAGAGAGGCTAAAAATCACCTCTTTTTCCTTCTCTCGATCAGACACTTAGAAAAAAAACGGAAAAAAAAAAAAAAAATTGGATTTTTTCTAAGTACAAAATCGAGAGTGGCTAAAAATCACCTCTTCTTCCTTCTCTCGATCAGACACTTAGAAAAAAAAATGAAAAAAAAAAAAAAAAATTGGATTTTTTCTAAGTACAAAATCAAGAGAGGCTAAAAATCACCTCTTTTTCCTTCTCTCGATCAGACACTTAGAAAAAAAAACGGAAAAAAAAAAAAAAAAAATTTGGATTTTTTTCTAAGTACAAAATCGAGAGAGGCTAAAAATCACCTCTTTTTCCTTCTCTCGATCAGACACTTAGAAAAAAAACGGAAACAAAAAAAAAAAAATTTGGATTTTTTCTAAGTACAAAATCGAGAGTTGCTAAAAATCACCTCTTTTTCCTTCTCTCGATCAGACACTTAGAAAAAAAAATGAAAAAAAAAAAAAAAAAATTGGATTTTTTCTAAGTACAAAATCAAGAGAGGCTAAAAATCACCTCTTTTTCCTTCTCTCGATCAGACACTTAGAAAAAAAACGGAAAAAAAAAAAAAAAAAATTTGGATTTTTTCTAAGTACAAAATCGAGAGTGGCTAAAAATCACCTCTTTTTCCTTCTCTCGATCAGACACTTAGAAAAAAAACGGAAAAAAAAAAAAAAAAATTTGGATTTTTTCTAAGTACAAAATCGAGAGTGGCTAAAAATCACCTCTTTTTCCTTCTCTCGATCAGACACTTAGAAAAAAAACGGAAAAAAAAAAAAAAAAAAATTGGATTTTTTCTAAGTACAAAATCGAGAGTGGCTAAAAATCACCTCTTTTTCCTTCTCTCGATCAGACACTTAGAAAAAAAAATGAAAAAAAAAAAAAAAAAAATGGATTTTATCTTAGTACAAAATCAAGAGAGGCTAAAAATCACCTCTTTTTCCTTCTCTCGATCAGACACTTAGAAAAAAAAATGAAAAAAAAAAAAAAAAATTGGATTTTTTCTAAGTACAAAATCAAGAGAGGCTAAAAATCACCTCTTTTTCCTTCTCTCGATCAGACACTTAGAAAAAAAACGGAAAAAAAAAAAAAAAAATTTGGATTTTTTCTAAGTACAAAATCGAGAGAGGCTAAAAATCACCTCTTTTTCCTTCTCTCGATCAGACACTTAGAAAAAAAACGGAAAAAAAAAAAAAAAAAATTGGATTTTTTCTAAGTACAAAATCGAGAGAGGCTAACAATCACCTCTTTTTCCTTCTCTCGATCAGACACTTAGAAAAAAAACGGAAAAAAAAAAAAAAAAAAAATTGGATTTTTTCTAAGTACAAAATCGAGAGTGGCTAAAAATCACCTCTTTTTCCTTCTCTCGATCAGACACTTAGAAAAAAAACGGAAAAAAAAAAAAAAAAAATTTGGATTTTTTATAAGTACAAAATCGAGAGAGGCTAAAAATCACCTCTTTTTCCTTCTCTCGATCAGACACTTAGAAAAAAAACGGAAAAAAAAAAAAAAAAAAATTGGATTTTTTCTAAGTACAAAATCGAGAGTGGCTAAAAATCACCTCTTTTTCCTTCTCTCGATCAGACACTTAGAAAAAAAAATGAAAAAAAAAAAAAAAAAATTGGATTTTATCTTAGTACAAAATCAAGAGAGGCTAAAAATCACCTCTTTTTCCTTCTCTCGATCAGACACTTAGAAAAAAAAATGAAAAAAAAAAAAAAAAAATTGGATTTTTTCTAAGTACAAAATCAAGAGAGGCTAAAAATCACCTCTTTTTCCTTCTCTCGATCAGACACTTAGAAAAAAAAACGGAAAAAAAAAAAAAAAAAATTTGGATTTTTTCTAAGTACAAAATCGAGAGAGGCTAAAAATCACCTCTTTTTCCTTCTCTCGATCAGACACTTAGAAAAAAAACGGAAAAAAAAAAAAAAAAATTGGATTTTTTCTAAGTACAAAATCGAGAGAGGCTAACAATCACCTCTTTTTCCTTCTCTCGATCAGACACTTAGAAAAAAAACGGAAAAAAAAAAAAAAAAAAATTGGATTTTTTCTAAGTACAAAATCGAGAGTGGCTAAAAATCACCTCTTTTTCCTTCTCTCGATCAGACACTTAGAAAAAAAACGGAAAAAAAAAAAAAAAAAATTAGGATTTTTTCTAAGTACAAAATCGAGAGTGGCTAAAAATCACCTCTTTTTCATTCTCTCAATCAGACACTTAGAAAAAAAACGGAAAAAAAAAAAAAAAAAATTTGGATTTTTTCTAAGTACAAAATCGAGAGTGGCTAAAAATCACCTCTTTTTCCTTCTCTCGATCAGACACTTAGAAAAAAAAATGAAAAAAAAAAAAAAAAAATTGGATTTTTTCTAAGTACAAAATCAAGAGAGGCTAAAAATCACCTCTTTTTCCTTCTCTCGATCAGACACTTAGAAAAAAAACTGAAAAAAAAAAAAAAAAAATTTGGATTTTTTCTAAGTACAAAATCGAGAGTGGCTAAAAATCACCTCTTTTTCCTTCTCTCGATCAGACACTTGGAAAAAAAACGGAAAAAAAAAAAAAAATTGGATTTTTTCTAAGTACAAAATCGAGAGTGGCTAAAAATCACCTCTTTTTCCTTCTCTCGATCAGACACTTAGAAAAAAAACAGAAAAAAAAAAAAAAAAAATTTGGATTTTTTCTAAGTACAAAATCGAGAGTGGCTAAAAATCACCTCTTTTTCCTTCTCTCAATCAGACACTTGGAAAAAAAAATGAAAAAAAAAAAAAAAAAATTGGATTTTTTCTTAGTACAAAATCAAGAGAGGCTAAAAATCACCTCTTTTTCCTTCTCTCGATCAGACACTTAGAAAAAAAACGGAAATGAAAAAAAAAAAAAATTTGGATTTTTTCTAAGTACAAAATCGAGAGTGGCTAAAAATCACCTCTTTTTCCTTCTCTCGATCAGACACTTAGAAAAAAAAATGAAAAAAAAAATAAAAAAATTGGATTTTTTCTAAGTACAAAATCAAGAGAGGCTAAAAATCACCTCTTTTTCCTTCTCTCGATCAGACACTTAGAAAAAAAACTGAAAAAAAAAAAAAAAAAATTTGGATTTTTTCTAAGTACAAAATCGAGAGAGGCTAAAAATCACCTCTTTTTCCTTCTCTCGATCAGACACTTAGAAAAAAAACGGAAAAAAAAAAAAAAAAATGTGGATTTTTTCTAAGTACAAAATCGAGAGTGGCTAAAAATCACCTCTTTTTCCTTCTCTCGATCAGACACTTAGAAAAAAAACGGAAACAAAAAAAAAAAAATTTGGATTTTTTCTAAGTAAAAAATCGAGAGTGGCTAAAAATCACCTCTTTTTCCTTCTCTCGATCAGACACTTAGAAAAAAAATGAAAAAAAAAAAAAAAAAATTGGATTTTTTCTAAGTACAAAATCAAGAGAGGCTAAAAATCACCTCTTTTTCCTTCTCTCGATCAGACACTTAGAAAAAAAACGGAAAAAAAAAAAAAAAAAATTTGGATTTTTTCTAAGTACAAAATCGAGAGAGGCTAAAAATCACCTCTTTTTCCTTCTCTCGATCAGACACTTAGAAAAAAAACGGAAAAAAAAAAAAAAAAAATTTGGATTTTTTCTAAGTACAAAATCGAGAGTGGCTAAAAATCACCTCTTTTTCCTTCTCTCGATCAGACACTTAGAAAAAAAATGAAAACAAAAAAAAAAAAATTGGATTTTTTCTAAGTACAAAATCAAGAGAGGCTAAAAATCACCTCTTTTTCCTTCTCTCGATCAGACACTTAGAAAATAAAATGAAAAAAAAAAAATAATAATTGGATTTTTTCTAAGTACAAAATCAAGAGAGGCTAAAAATCACCTCTTTTTCCTTCTCTCGATCAGACACTTAGAAAAAAAACTGAAAAAAAAAAAAAAAAAATTTGGATTTTTTCTAAGTACAAAATCGAGAGAGGCTAAAAATCACCTCTTTTTCCTTCTCTCGATCAGACACTTAGAAAAAAAACGGGAAAAAAAAAAAAAAAAATTTGGATTTTTTCTAAGTACAAAATCGAGAGAGGCTAAAAATCACCTCTTTTTCCTTCTCTCGATCAGACACTTAGAAAAAAAACGGAAAAAAAATAAATAAAAATTTAGATTTTTTCTAAGTACAAAATCGAGAGAGGCTAAAAATCACCTCTTTTTCCTTCTCTCGATCAGACACTTAGAAAAAAAACGGAAAAAAAAAAAAAAAAATTTGGATTTTTTCTAAGTACAAAATCGAGAGAGGCTAAAAATCACCTCTTTTTCCTTCTCTCGATCAGACACTTAGAAAAAAAACGGAAAAAAAAAAAAAAAAAATTGGATTTTTTCTAAGTACAAAATCAAGAGAGGCTAAAAATCACCTCTTTTTCCTTCTCTCGATCAGACACTTAGAAAAAAAACGGAAAAAAAAAAAAAAAAATTTGGATTTTTTCTAAGTACAAAATCGAGAGAGGCTAAAAATCACCTCTTTTTCCTTCTCTCGATCAGACACTTAGAAAAAAAACGGAAAAAAAAAAAAAAAAAATTTGGATTTTTTCTAAGTACAAAATCGAGAGCGGCTAAAAATCACCTCTTTTTCCTTCTCTCGATCAGACACTTAGAAAAAAAAAAGAAAAAAAAAAAAAAAAAAATTGGATTTTTTCTAAGTACAAAATCGAGAGTGGCTAAAAATCACCTCTTTTTCCTTCTCTCGATCAGACACTTAGAAAAAAAAACAGAAAAAAAAAAATAAAAAATTGGATTTTTTCTAAGTACAAAATCGAGAGAGGCTAAAAATCACCTCTTTTTCCTTCTCTCGATCAGACACTTAGAAAAAAAACGGAAAAAAAAAAAAAAAAAATTTGGATTTTTTCTAAGTACAAAATCGAGAGAGGCTAAAAATCACCTCTTTTTCCTTCTCTCGATCAGACACTTAGAAAAAAAAATGAAAAAAAAAAAAAAAAAATTGGATTTTTTCTAAGTACAAAATCAAGAGAGGCTAAAAATCACCTCTTTTTCCTTCTCTCGATCAGACACTTAGAAAAAAAACGGAAAAAAAAAAAAAAAAAATTTGGATTTTTTCTAAGTACAAAATCGAGAGTGGCTAAAAATCACCTCTTTTTCCTTCTCTCGATCAGACACTTAGAAAAAAAAACAGAAAAAAAAAAAAAAAAAATTGGATTTTTTCTAAGTACAAAATCGAGAGAGGCTAAAAATCACCTCTTTTTCCTTCTCTCGATCAGACACTTAGAAAAAAAACGGAAAAAAAAAAAAAAAAATTTGGATTTTTTCTAAGTACAAAATCGAGAGAGGCTAAAAATCACCTCTTTTTCCTTCTCTCGATCAGACACTTAGAAAAAAAAATGAAAAAAAAAAAAAAAATTGGATTTTTTCTAAGTACAAAATCAAGAGAGGCTAAAAATCACCTCTTTTTCCTTCTCTCGATCAGACACTTAGAAAAAAAACGGAAAAAAAAAAAAAAAAAATTTGGATTTTTTCTAAGTACAAAATCGAGAGAGGCTAAAAATCACCTCTTTTTCCTTCTCTCGATCAGACACTTAGAAAAAAAACGGAAAAAAAAAAAAAAAAAATTTGGATTTTTTCTAAGTACAAAATCGAGAGTGGCTAAAAATCACCTCTTTTTCCTTCTCTCGATCAGACACTTAGAAAAAAAAAGGAAAAAAAAAAAAAATTGGATTTTTTCTAAGTACAAAATCAAGAGAGGCTAAAAATCACCTCTTTTTCCTTCTCTCGATCAGACACTTAGAAAAAAAACGGAAAAAAAAAAAAAAAAAATTGGATTTTTTCTAAGTACAAAATCGAGAGAGGCTAAAAATCACCTATTTTTCCTTCTCTCGATCAGACACTTAGAAAAAAAAATGAAAAAAAAAAATAAAAATTGGATTTTTTCTAAGTACAAAATCGAGAGAGGCTAAAAATCACCTCTTTTTCCTTCTCTCGATCAGACACTTAGAAAAAAAACGGAAAAAAAAAAAAATAATTTGGATTTTTTCTAAGTAAAAAATCGAGAGAGGCTAAAAATCACCTCTTTTTCCTTCTCTCGATCAGACACTTAGAAAAAAAACGGAAAAAAAAAAAAAAAAAATTTGGATTTTTTCTTAGTACAAAATCAAGAGAGGCTAAAGATCACCTCTTTTTCCTTCTCTCGATCAGACACTTAGAAAAAAAACGGAAAAAAAAAAAAAAAAATTGGATTTTTTCTAAGTACAAAATCGAGAGAGGCTAAAATTTACCTCTTTTTCCTTCTCTCGATCAGACACTTAGAAAAAAAACGGAAAAAAAAAAAAAAAAATTTGGATTTTTTTTAAGTACAAAATCGAGAGAGGCTAAAAATCACCTCTTTTTCCTTCTCTCGATCAGACACTTAGAAAAAAAAATGAAAAAAAAAAAAAAAAATTGGATTTTTTCTAAGTACAAAATCAAGAGAGGCTAAAAATCACCTCTTTTTCCTTCTCTCGATCAGACACTTAGAAAAAAAACGGAAAAAAAAAAAAATTTGGATTTTTTTCTAAGTACAAAATCGAGAGTGGCTAAAAATCACCTCTTTTTCCTTCTCTCGATCAGACACTTAGAAAAAAAAATGAAAAAAAAAAAAAAAAAATTGGATTTTTTCTAAGTACAAAATCGAGAGAGGCTAAAAATCACCTCTTTTTCCTTCTCTCGATCAGACACTTAGAAAAAAAACGGAAAAAAAAAATAATAATTTGGATTTTTTGTAAGTACAAAATCGAGAGAGGCTAAAAATCACCTCTTTTTCCTTCTCTCGATCAGACACTTAGAAAAAAAACGGAAAAAAAAAAAAAAAAAATTGGGATTTTTTCAAAGTACAAAATCGAGAGTGGCTAAAAATCACCTCTTTTTCCTTCTCTCGATCAGACACTTAGAAAAAAAAATGAAAAAAAAAATAAAAAATTGGATTTTTTCTAAGTACAAAATCAAGAGAGGCTAAAAATCACCTCTTTTTCCTTCTCTCGATCAGACACTTAGAAAAAAAACGGAAAAAAAAAAAAAAAAATTTGGATTTTTTCTAAGTACAAAATCGAGAGTGGCTAAAAATCACCTCTTTTTCTTTCTCTCGATCAGACACTTAGAAAAAAAAATGAAAAAAAAAAAAAAAAATTGGATTTTTTCTAAGTACAAAATCAAGAGAGGCTAAAAATCACCTCTTTTTCCTTCTCTCGATCAGACACTTAGAAAAAAAACGGAAAAAAAAAAAAAAAAAATTTGGATTTTTTCTAAGTACAAAATCGAGAGTGGCTAAAAATCACCTCTTTTTCCTTCTCTCGATCAGACACTTAGAAAAAAAAACGGAAAAAAAAAAAAAAAAATTTGGATTTTTTCTAAGTACAAAATCGAGAGAGGCTAAAAATCACCTCTTTTTCCTTCTCTCGATCAGACACTTAGAAAAAAAACGGAAAAAAAAAAAAAAAAATTTGGATTTTTTCTAAGTACAAAATCGAGAGAGGCTAAAAATCACCTCTTTTTCCTTCTCTCGATCAGACACTTAGAAAAAAAACGGAAAAAAAAAAAAAAAAATTTGGATTTTTTCTAAGTACAAAATCGAGAGTGGCTAAAAATCACCTCTTTTTCCTTCTCTCGATCAGACACTTAGAAAAAAAAATGAAAAAAAAAAAAAAAAATTGGATTTTTTCTAAGTACAAAATCGAGAGAGGCTAAAAATCACCTCTTTTTCCTTCTCTCGATCAGACACTTAGAAAAAAAACGGAAAAAAAAAAAAAAAAAATTTGGATTTTTTCTAAGTACAAAATCGAGAGTGGCTAAAAATCACCTCTTTTTCCTTCTCTCGATCAGACACTTAGAAAAAAAAATGAAAAAAAAAAATAAAAAATTGGATTTTTTCTAAGTACAAAATCAAGAGAGGCTAAAAATCACCTCTTTTTCCTTCTCTCGATCAGACACTTAGAAAAAAAACGGAAAAAAAAAAAAAAAAATTGGATTTTTTCTAAGTACAAAATCGAGAGTGGCTAAAAATCACCTCTTTTTCCTTCTCTCGATCAGACACTTAGAAAAAAAAATGAAAAAAAAAAAAAAAAAATTGGATTTTTTCTAAGTACAAAATCAAGAGAGGCTAAAAATCACCTCTTTTTCCTTCTCTCGATCAGACACTTAGAAAAAAAACGGAAAAAAAAAAAAAAAAATTGGATTTTTTCTAAGTACAAAATCGAGAGAGGCTAAAAATCACCTCTTTTTCCTTCTCTCGATCAGACACTTAGAAAAAAAACGGAAAAAAAAAAAAAAAAAATTTGGATTTTTTCTAAGTACAAAATCGAGAGAGGCTAAAAATCACCTCTTTTTCCTTCTCTCGATCAGACACTTGGAAAAAAAAATGAAAAAAAAAAAAAAAAATTGGATTTTTTCGAAGTACAAAATCAAGAGAGGCTAAAAATCACCTCTTTTTCCTTCTCTCGATCAGACACTTAGAAAAAAAACGGAAAAAAAAAAAAAAAAAATTTGGATTTTTTCTAAGTACAAAATCGAGAGTGGCTAAAAATCACCTCTTTTTCCTTCTCTCGATCAGACACTTAGAAAAAAAACGGAAAAAAAAAAAAAAAAAATTTGGATTTTTTCTTAGTACAAAATCGAGAGTGGCTAAAAATCACCTCTTTTTCCTTCTCTCGATCAGACACTTAGAAAAAAAAATGAAAAAAAAATAAAAAAAATGGATTTTTTCTAAGTACAAAATCAAGAGAGGCTAAAAATCACCTCTTTTCCCTTCTCTCGATCAGACACTTAGAAAAAAAACGGAAAAAAAAAAAAAAAAAATTGGATTTTTTCTAAGTACAAAATCGAGAGAGGCTAAAAATCACCTATTTTTCCTTCTCTCGATCAGACACTTAGAAAAAAAAATGAAAAAAAAAAAAAAAAAATTGGATTTTTTCTAAGTACAAAATCGAGAGAGGCTAAAAATCACCTCTTTTTCCTTCTCTCGATCAGACACTTAGAAAAAAAACGGAGAAAAAAAAAAAAAAAAATTCGATTTTTTCTAAGTACAAAATCGAGAGAGGCTAAAAATCACCTCTTTTTCCTTCTCCCGATCAGACACTTAGAAAAAAAACGGAAAAAAAAAAAAAAAAAATTGGATTTTTTCTTAGTACAAAATCAAGAGGCTAAAAATCACCTCTTTTTCCTTCTCTCGATCAGACACTTAGAAAAAAAACGGAAAAAAAAAAAAAAAAAATTTGGATTTTTTCTAAGTACAAAATCGAGAGAGGCTAAAAATCACCTCTTTTTCCTTCTCTCGATCAGACACTTAGAAAAAAAACGGAAAAAAAAAAAAAAAAAATTGGATTTTTTCTAAGTACAAAATCGAGAGAGGCTAAAAATCACCTCTTTTTCCTTCTCTCGATCAGACACTTAGAAAAAAAAATGAAAAAAAAAAAAAAAAAATTGGATTTTTTCTAAGTACAAAATCAAGAGAGGCTAAAAATCACCTCTTTTTCCTTCTCTCGATCAGACACTTAGAAAAAAAACGGAAAAAGAAAAAAAAAAAAAAAAATTGGATTTTTTCTAAGTACAAAATCTAGAGTGGCTAAAAATCACCTCTTTTTCCTTCTCTCAATCAGACACTTAGAAAAAAAAATGAAAAAAAAAAAAAAAAAATTGGATTTTTTCTAAGTACAAAATCGAGAGAGGCTGAAAATCACCTCTTTTTCCTTCTCTCGATCAGACACTTAGAAAAAAAACGGAAAAAAAAAAAAAAAATTTAAAAATCACCTCTTTTTCCTTCTCTCGATCAGACACTTAGAAAAAAAACGGAAAAAAAAAAATAAAAAATTTGGATTTTTTCTAAGTACAAAATCGAGAGTGGCTAAAAATCACCTCTTTTTCCTTCTCTCGATCAGACACTTAGAAAAAAAAATGAAAAAAAAAAAAAAAAATTGGATTTTTTCTAAGTACAAAATCAAGAGAGGCTAAAAATCACCTCTTTTTCCTTCTCTCGATCAGACACTTAGAAAAAAAACGGAAAAAAAAAAAAAAAAAAATTGGATTTTTTCTAAGTACAAAATCGAGAGTGGCTAAAAATCACCTCTTTTTCTTTCTCTCGATCAGACACTTAGAAAAAAAAAAGAAAAAAAAAAAAAACAATTTGGATTTTTTCTAAGTACAAAATCAAGAGAGGCTAAAAATCACCTCTTTTCCCTTCTCTCGATCAGACACTTAGAAAAAAAACGGAAAAAAAAAAAAAAAAAATTGGATTTTTTCTAAGTACAAAATCGAGAGAGGCTAAAAATCACCTATTTTTCCTTCTCTCGATCAGACACTTAGAAAAAAAAATGAAAAAAAAAAAAAAAAAATTGGATTTTTTCTAAGTACAAAATCGAGAGAGGCTAAAAATCACCTCTTTTTCCTTCTCTCGATCAGACACTTAGAAAAAAAACGGAGAAAAAAAAAAAAAAAAATTCGATTTTTTCTAAGTACAAAATCGAGAGAGGCTAAAAATCACCTCTTTTTCCTTCTCCCGATCAGACACTTAGAAAAAAAACGGAAAAAAAAAAAAAAAAAATTGGATTTTTTCTTAGTACAAAATCAAGAGGCTAAAAATCACCTCTTTTTCCTTCTCTCGATCAGACACTTAGAAAAAAAACGGAAAAAAAAAAAAAAAAAATTTGGATTTTTTCTAAGTACAAAATCGAGAGAGGCTAAAAATCACCTCTTTTTCCTTCTCTCGATCAGACACTTAGAAAAAAAACGGAAAAAAAAAAAAAAAAAATTGGATTTTTTCTAAGTACAAAATCGAGAGAGGCTAAAAATCACCTCTTTTTCCTTCTCTCGATCAGACACTTAGAAAAAAAAATGAAAAAAAAAAAAAAAAAATTGGATTTTTTCTAAGTACAAAATCAAGAGAGGCTAAAAATCACCTCTTTTTCCTTCTCTCGATCAGACACTTAGAAAAAAAACGGAAAAAGAAAAAAAAAAAAAAAAATTGGATTTTTTCTAAGTACAAAATCTAGAGTGGCTAAAAATCACCTCTTTTTCCTTCTCTCAATCAGACACTTAGAAAAAAAAATGAAAAAAAAAAAAAAAAAATTGGATTTTTTCTAAGTACAAAATCGAGAGAGGCTGAAAATCACCTCTTTTTCCTTCTCTCGATCAGACACTTAGAAAAAAAACGGAAAAAAAAAAAAAAATTTAAAAATCACCTCTTTTTCCTTCTCTCGATCAGACACTTAGAAAAAAAACGGAAAAAAAAAAAAAAAAAATTTGGATTTTTTCTAAGTACAAAATCGAGAGTGGCTAAAAATCACCTCTTTTTCCTTCTCTCGATCAGACACTTAGAAAAAAAAATGAAAAAAAAAAAAAAAAATTGGATTTTTTCTAAGTACAAAATCAAGAGAGGCTAAAAATCACCTCTTTTTCCTTCTCTCGATCAGACACTTAGAAAAAAAACGGAAAAAAAAAAAAAAAAAATTGGATTTTTTCTAAGTACAAAATCGAGAGTGGCTAAAAATCACCTCTTTTTCTTTCTCTCGATCAGACACTTAGAAAAAAAAAAGAAAAAAAAAAAAAACAATTTGGATTTTTTCTAAGTACAAAATCGAGAGAGGCTAAAAATCACCTCTTTTTCCTTCTCTCGATCAGACACTTAGAAAAAAAACGGAAAAAAAAAAAAAAAAAATTTGGATTTTTTCTTAGTACAAAATCGAGAGTGGCTAAAAATCACCTCTTTTTCCTTCTCTCGATCAGACACTTGGAAAAAAAAATGAAAAAAAAAAAAAAAATTGGATTTTTTCTAAGTACAAAATCAAGAGAGGCTAAAAATCACCTCTTTTTCCTTCTCTCGATCAGACACTTAGAAAAAAAACGGAAAAAAAAAAAAAAAAAAATTTGGATTTTTTCTAAGTACAAAATCGAGAGAGGCTAAAAATCACCTCTTTTTCCTTCTCTCGATCAGACACTTAGAAAAAAAACGGAAAAAAAAAAAAAAAAAATTTGGATTTTTTCTAAGTACAAAATCGAGAGAGGCTAAAAATCACCTCTTTTTCCTTCTCTCGATCAGTCACTTAGAAAAAAAAAAGAAAAAAAAAAAAAAAAATTGGATTTTTTCTAAGTACAAAATCAAGAGAGGCTAAAAATCACCTCTTTTTCCTTCTCTCGATCAGACACTTAGAAAAAAAACGGAAAAAAAAAAAAAAAAATTGGATTTTTTCTAAGTACAAAATCGAGAGTGGCTAAAAATCACCTCTTTTTCCTTCTCTCGATCAGACACTTAGAAAAAAAAATGAAAAAAAAAAAAAAAAAATTGGATTTTTTCTAAGTACAAAATCGAGAGAGGCTAAAAATCACCTCTTTTTCCTTCTCTCGATCAGACACTTAGAAAAAAAACGGAAAAAAAAAAAAAAAAAATTTGGATTTTTTCTAACTACAAAATCGAGAGTGGCTAAAAATCACCTCTTTTTCCTTCTCTCGATCAGACACTTAGAAAAAAAAATGAAAAAAAAAAAAAAAAAATTGGATTTTTTCTAAGTACAAAATCAAGAGAGGCTAAAAATCACCTCTTTTTCCTTCTCTCGATCAGACACTTAGAAAAAAAACGGAAAAAAAAAAAAAAAAAATTTGGATTTTTTCTAAGTACAAAATCGAGAGTGGCTAAAAATCACCTCTTTTTCCTTCTCTCGATCAGACACTTAGAAAAAAAAACGGAAAAAAAAAAAAAAAAATTTGGATTTTTTCTAAGTACAAAATCGAGAGAGGCTAAAAATCACCTCTTTTTCCTTCTCTCGATCAGACACTTAGAAAAAAAAAAGAAAAAAAAAAAAAAAAATTGGATTTTTTCTAAGTACAAAATCAAGAGAGGCTAAAAATCACCTCTTTTTCCTTCTCTCGATCAGACACTTAGAAAAAAAACGGAAAAAAAAAAAAAAAAATTTGGATTTTTTCTAAGTACAAAATCGAGAGTGGCTAAAAATCACCTCTTTTTCCTTCTCTCGATCAGACACTTAGAAAAAAAAACAGAAAAAAAAAAAAAAAAAATTGGATTTTTTCTAAGTACAAAATCGAGAGAGGCTAAAAATCACCTCTTTTTCCTTCTCTCGATCAGACACTTAGAAAAAAAACGGAAAAAAAAAAAAAAAATATTTGGATTTTTTCTAAGTACAAAATCGAGAGAGGCTAAAAATCACCTCTTTTTCCTTCTCTCGATCAGACACTTAGAAAAAAAAATGAAAAAAAAAAAAAAATAATTGGATTTTTTCTAAGTACAAAATCAAGAGAGGCTAAAAATCATCTCTTTTTCCTTCTCTCGATCAGACACTTAGAAAAAAAACGGAAAAAAAAAAAAAAAAAATGTGGATTTTTTCTAAGTACAAAATCGAGAGTGGCTAAAAATCACCTCTTTTTCCTTCTCTCGATCAGACACTTAGAAAAAAAAACAGAAAAAAAAAAAAAAAAAATTGGATTTTTTCTAAGTACAAAATCGAGAGAGGCTAAAAATCACCTCTTTTTCCTTCTCTCGATCAGACACTTAGAAAAAAAACGGAAAAAAAAAAAAAAAAATTTGGATTTTTTCTAAGTACAAAATCGAGAGAGGCTAAAAATCACCTCTTTTTCCTTCTCTCGATCAGACACTTAGAAAAAAAAATGAAAAAAAAAAAAAAAAAATTGGATTTTTTCTAAGTACAAAATCAAGAGAGGCTAAAAATCACCTCTTTTTCCTTCTCTCGATCAGACACTTAGAAAAAAAACGGAAAAAAAAAAAAAAAAAATTTGGATTTTTTCTAAGTACAAAATCGAGAGAGGCTAAAAATCACCTCTTTTTCCTTCTCTCGATCAGACACTTAGAAAAAAAACGGAAAAAAAAAAAAAAAAAATTTGGATTTTTTCTAAGTACAAAATCGAGAGTGGCTAAAAATCACCTCTTTTTCCTTCTCTCGATCAGACACTTAGAAAAAAAAAGGAAAAAAAAAAAAAATTGGATTTTTTCTAAGTACAAAATCAAGAGAGGCTAAAAATCACCTCTTTTTCCTTCTCTCGATCAGACACTTAGAAAAAAAACGGAAAAAAAAAAAAAAAAAATTGGATTTTTTCTAAGTACAAAATCGAGAGAGGCTAAAAATCACCTATTTTTCCTTCTCTCGATCAGACACTTAGAAAAAAAAATGAAAAAAAAAAATAAAAATTGGATTTTTTCTAAGTACAAAATCGAGAGAGGCTAAAAATCACCTCTTTTTCCTTCTCTCGATCAGACACTTAGAAAAAAAACGGAAAAAAAAAATAATAATTTGGATTTTTTCTAAGTAAAAAATCGAGAGAGGCTAAAAATCACCTCTTTTTCCTTCTCTCGATCAGACACTTAGAAAAAAAACGGAAAAAAAAAAAAAAAAAATTTGGATTTTTTCTTAGTACAAAATCAAGAGAGGCTAAAAATCACCTCTTTTTCCTTCTCTCGATCAGACACTTAGAAAAAAAACGGAAAAAAAAAAAAAAAAATTGGATTTTTTCTAAGTACAAAATCGAGAGAGGCTAAAATTTACCTCTTTTTCCTTCTCTCGATCAGACACTTAGAAAAAAAACGGAAAAAAAAAAAAAAAAATTTGGATTTTTTTTAAGTACAAAATCGAGAGAGGCTAAAAATCACCTCTTTTTCCTTCTCTCGATCAGACACTTAGAAAAAAAAATGAAAAAAAAAAAAAAATTGGATTTTTTCTAAGTACAAAATCAAGAGAGGCTAAAAATCACCTCTTTTTCCTTCTCTCGATCAGACACTTAGAAAAAAAACGGAAAAAAAAAAAAAATTTGGATTTTTTTCTAAGTACAAAATCGAGAGTGGCTAAAAATCACCTCTTTTTCCTTCTCTCGATCAGACACTTAGAAAAAAAAATGAAAAAAAAAAAAAAAAAATTGGATTTTTTCTAAGTACAAAATCGAGAGAGGCTAAAAATCACCTCTTTTTCCTTCTCTCGATCAGACACTTAGAAAAAAAACGGAAAAAAAAAAATAATAATTTGGATTTTTTCTAAGTACAAAATCGAGAGAGGCTAAAAATCACCTCTTTTTCCTTCTCTCGATCAGACACTTAGAAAAAAAACGGAAAAAAAAAAAAAAAAAATTTGGATTTTTTCAAAGTACAAAATCGAGAGTGGCTAAAAATCACCTCTTTTTCCTTCTCTCGATCAGACACTTAGAAAAAAAAATGAAAAAAAAAATAAAAAATTGGATTTTTTCTAAGTACAAAATCAAGAGAGGCTAAAAATCACCTCTTTTTCCTTCTCTCGATCAGACACTTAGAAAAAAAACGGAAAAAAAAAAAAAAAAATTTGGATTTTTTCTAAGTACAAAATCGAGAGTGGCTAAAAATTACCTCTTTTTCTTTCTCTCGATCAGACACTTAGAAAAAAAAATGAAAAAAAAAAAAAAAAAATTGGATTTTTTCTAAGTACAAAATCAAGAGAGGCTAAAAATCACCTCTTTTTCCTTCTCTCGATCAGACACTTAGAAAAAAAACGGAAAAAAAAAAAAAAAAATTTGGATTTTTTCTAAGTACAAAATCGAGAGAGGCTAAAAATCACCTCTTTTTCCTTCTCTCGATCAGACACTTTGAAAAAAAACGGAAAAAAAAAAAAAAAAAATTTGGATTTTTTCTAAGTACAAAATCGAGAGTGGCTAAAAATCACCTCTTTTTCCTTCTCTCGATCAGACACTTAGAAAAAAAAATGAAAAAAAAAAAAAAAAATTGGATTTTTTCTAAGTACAAAATCGAGAGAGGCTAAAAATCACCTCTTTTTCCTTCTCTCGATCAGACACTTAGAAAAAAAACGGAAAAAAAAAAATAAAAAATTTGGATTTTTTCTAAGTACAAAATCGAGAGTGGCTAAAAATCACCTCTTTTTCCTTCTCTCGATCAGACACTTGGAAAAAAAAAGGAAAAAAAAAAAAATAAAATTGGATTTTTTCTAAGTACAAAATCAAGAGAGGCTAAAAATCACCACTTTTTCCTTCTCTCGATCAGACACTTAGAAAAAAAACGGAAAAAAAAAAAAAAAAAATTTGGATTTTTTCTAAGTACAAAATCGAGAGTGGCTAAAAATCACCTCTTTTTCCTTCTCTCGATCAGACACTTAGAAAAAAAAATGAAAAAAAAAAAAATAAATTGGATTTTTTCTAAGTACAAAATCAAGAGAGGCTAAAAATCACCTCTTTTTCCTTCTCTCGATCAGACACTTAGAAAAAAAACTGAAAAAAAAAAATATATATTTGGATTTTTTCTAAGTACAAAATCGAGAGAGGCTAAAAATCACCTCTTTTTCCTTCTCTCGATCAGACACTTAGAAAAAAAACGGGAAAAAAAAAAAAAAAAAATTTGGATTTTTTCTAAGTACAAAATCGAGAGAGGCTAAAAATCACCTCTTTTTCCTTCTCTCGATCAGACACTTAAAAAAAAAAATGAAAAAAAAAAAAAAAAAATTGGATTTTTTCTAAGTACAAAATCGAGAGAGGCTAAAAATCACCTATTTTTCCTTCTCTCGATCAGACACTTAGAAAAAAAAAAGAAAAAAAAAAAAAAAATTGGATTTTTTCTAAGTACAAAATCGAGAGAGGCTAAAAATCACCTCTTTTTCCTTCTCTCGATCAGACACTTAGAAAAAAAACGGAAAAAAAAAAAAAAACAATTTTTGATTTTTTCTAAGTACAAAATCGAGAGAGGCTAAAAATCACCTCTTTTTCCTTCTCTCGATCAGACACTTACAAAAAAAATGGAAAAAAAAAAAAAAAAAATTTGGATTTTTTCTTAGTACAAAATCAAGAGAGGCTAAAAATCACCTCTTTTTCCTTCTCTCGATCAGACACTTAGAAAAAAAACGGAAAAAAAAAAAAAAATAATTTGGATTTTTTCTAAGTACAAAATCGAGAGAGGCTAAAAATCACCTCTTTTTCCTTCTCTCGATCAGACACTTAGAAAAAAAACGGGAAAAAAAAAAAAAAAAATTTGATTTTTTCTAAGTACAAAATCGAGAGAGGCTAAAAATCACCTCTTTTTCCTTCTCTCGATCAGACACTTAGAAAAAAAAATGAAAAAAAAAAAAAAAAAATTGGATTTTTTCTAAGTACAAAATCAAGAGAGGCTAAAAATCACCTCTTTTTCCTTCTCTCGATCAGACACTTAGAAAAAAAACGGAAAAAAAAAAAAAAAATTGGATTTTTTCTAAGTACAAAATCGAGAGTGGCTAAAAATCACCTCTTTTTCCTTCTCTCGATCAGACACTTAGAAAAAAAACGGAAAAAATAAATAAAAAAAAATTGGATTTTTTCTAAGTACAAAATCGAGAGAGGCTAAAAATCACCTCTTTTTCCTTTTCTCGATCAGACACTTAGAAAAAAAACGGAAAAAAAAAAAAAAAAAATTTGGATTTTTTCTAAGTACAAAATCGAGAGAGGCTAAAAATCACCTCTTTTTCCTTCTCTCAATCAGACACTTAGAAAAAAAAATGAAAAAAAAAAAAAAAAAATTGGATTTTTTCTAAGTACAAAATCGAGAGAGGCTGAAAATCACCTCTTTTTCCTTCTCTCGATCAGACACTTAGAAAAAAAACGGAAAAAAAAAAAAAAAATTTAAAAATCACCTCTTTTTCCTTCTCTCGATCAGACACTTAGAAAAAAAACGGAAAAAAAAAAAAAAAAAATTTGGATTTTTTCTAAGTACAAAATCGAGAGTGGCTAAAAATCACCTCTTTTTCCTTCTCTCGATCAGACACTTAGAAAAAAAAATGAAAAAAAAAAAAAAAAATTGGATTTTTTCTAAGTACAAAATCAAGAGAGGCTAAAAATCACCTCTTTTTCCTTCTCTCGATCAGACACTTAGAAAAAAAACGGAAAAAAAAAAAAAAAAAAATTGGATTTTTTCTAAGTACAAAATCGAGAGTGGCTAAAAATCACCTCTTTTTCTTTCTCTCGATCAGACACTTAGAAAAAAAAAAGAAAAAAAAAAAAAACAATTTGGATTTTTTCTAAGTACAAAATCAAGAGAGGCTAAAAATCACCTCTTTTCCCTTCTCTCGATCAGACACTTAGAAAAAAAACGGAAAAAAAAAAAAAAAAAATTGGATTTTTTCTAAGTACAAAATCGAGAGAGGCTAAAAATCACCTATTTTTCCTTCTCTCGATCAGACACTTAGAAAAAAAAATGAAAAAAAAAAAAAAAAATTGGATTTTTTCTAAGTACAAAATCGAGAGAGGCTAAAAATCACCTCTTTTTCCTTCTCTCGATCAGACACTTAGAAAAAAAACGGAGAAAAAAAAAAAAAAAAATTCGATTTTTTCTAAGTACAAAATCGAGAGAGGCTAAAAATCACCTCTTTTTCCTTCTCCCGATCAGACACTTAGAAAAAAAACGGAAAAAAAAAAAAAAAAAATTGGATTTTTTCTTAGTACAAAATCAAGAGGCTAAAAATCACCTCTTTTTCCTTCTCTCGATCAGACACTTAGAAAAAAAACGGAAAAAAAAAAAAAAAAAATTTGGATTTTTTCTAAGTACAAAATCGAGAGAGGCTAAAAATCACCTCTTTTTCCTTCTCTCGATCAGACACTTAGAAAAAAAACGGAAAAAAAAAAAAAAAAAATTGGATTTTTTCTAAGTACAAAATCGAGAGAGGCTAAAAATCACCTCTTTTTCCTTCTCTCGATCAGACACTTAGAAAAAAAAATGAAAAAAAAAAAAAAAAAATTGGATTTTTTCTAAGTACAAAATCAAGAGAGGCTAAAAATCACCTCTTTTTCCTTCTCTCGATCAGACACTTAGAAAAAAAACGGAAAAAGAAAAAAAAAAAAAAAAATTGGATTTTTTCTAAGTACAAAATCTAGAGTGGCTAAAAATCACCTCTTTTTCCTTCTCTCAATCAGACACTTAGAAAAAAAAATGAAAAAAAAAAAAAAAAAATTGGATTTTTTCTAAGTACAAAATCGAGAGAGGCTGAAAATCACCTCTTTTTCCTTCTCTCGATCAGACACTTAGAAAAAAAACGGAAAAAAAAAAAAAAAATTTAAAAATCACCTCTTTTTCCTTCTCTCGATCAGACACTTAGAAAAAAAACGGAAAAAAAAAAAAAAAAAATTTGGATTTTTTCTAAGTACAAAATCGAGAGTGGCTAAAAATCACCTCTTTTTCCTTCTCTCGATCAGACACTTAGAAAAAAAAATGAAAAAAAAAAAAAAAAATTGGATTTTTTCTAAGTACAAAATCAAGAGAGGCTAAAAATCACCTCTTTTTCCTTCTCTCGATCAGACACTTAGAAAAAAAACGGAAAAAAAAAAAAAAAAAAATTGGATTTTTTCTAAGTACAAAATCGAGAGTGGCTAAAAATCACCTCTTTTTCTTTCTCTCGATCAGACACTTAGAAAAAAAACGGAAAAAAAAAAAAAAAAAATTGGATTTTTTCTTAGTACAAAATCAAGAGGCTAAAAATCACCTCTTTTTCCTTCTCTCGATCAGACACTTAGAAAAAAAACGGAAAAAAAAAAAAAAAAAATTTGGATTTTTTCTAAGTACAAAATCGAGAGAGGCTAAAAATCACCTCTTTTTCCTTCTCTCGATCAGACACTTAGAAAAAAAACGGAAAAAAAAAAAAAAAAAATTGGATTTTTTCTAAGTACAAAATCGAGAGAGGCTAAAAATCACCTCTTTTTCCTTCTCTCGATCAGACACTTAGAAAAAAAACGGAAAAAAAAAATAAAAAAAAATTGGATTTTTTCTAAGTACAAAATCGAGAGAGGCTAAAAATCACCTCTTTTTCCTTTTCTCGATCAGACACTTAGAAAAAAAACGGAAAAAAAAAAAAAAAAAATTTGGATTTTTTCTAAGTACAAAATCGAGAGAGGCTAAAAATCACCTCTTTTTCCTTCTCTCAATCAGACACTTAGAAAAAAAAATGAAAAAAAAAAAAAAAAAATTGGATTTTTTCTAAGTACAAAATCGAGAGAGGCTGAAAATCACCTCTTTTTCCTTCTCTCGATCAGACACTTAGAAAAAAAACGGAAAAAAAAAAAAAAAATTTAAAAATCACCTCTTTTTCCTTCTCTCGATCAGACACTTAGAAAAAAAACGGAAAAAAAAAAAAAAAAAATTTGGATTTTTTCTAAGTACAAAATCGAGAGTGGCTAAAAATCACCTCTTTTTCCTTCTCTCGATCAGACACTTAGAAAAAAAAATGAAAAAAAAAAAAAAAAATTGGATTTTTTCTAAGTACAAAATCAAGAGAGGCTAAAAATCACCTCTTTTTCCTTCTCTCGATCAGACACTTAGAAAAAAAACGGAAAAAAAAAAAAAAAAAAATTGGATTTTTTCTAAGTACAAAATCGAGAGTGGCTAAAAATCACCTCTTTTTCTTTCTCTCGATCAGACACTTAGAAAAAAAACGGAAAAAAAAAAAAAAAAAATTGGATTTTTTCTTAGTACAAAATCAAGAGGCTAAAAATCACCTCTTTTTCCTTCTCTCGATCAGACACTTAGAAAAAAAACGGAAAAAAAAAAAAAAAAAATTTGGATTTTTTCTAAGTACAAAATCGAGAGAGGCTAAAAATCACCTCTTTTTCCTTCTCTCGATCAGACACTTAGAAAAAAAACGGAAAAAAAAAAAAAAAAAATTGGATTTTTTCTAAGTACAAAATCGAGAGAGGCTAAAAATCACCTCTTTTTCCTTCTCTCGATCAGACACTTAGAAAAAAAACGGAAAAAAAAAATTAAAAAAAATTGGATTTTTTCTAAGTACAAAATCGAGAGAGGCTAAAAATCACCTCTTTTTCCTTTTCTCGATCAGACACTTAGAAAAAAAACGGAAAAAAAAAAAAAAAAAATTTGGATTTTTTCTAAGTACAAAATCGAGAGAGGCTAAAAATCACCTCTTTTTCCTTCTCTCAATCAGACACTTAGAAAAAAAAATGAAAAAAAAAAAAAAAAAATTGGATTTTTTCTAAGTACAAAATCGAGAGAGGCTAAAAATCACCTCTTTTTCCTTCTCTCAATCAGACACTTAGAAAAAAAAATGAAAAAAAAAAAAAAAAAATTGGATTTTTTCTAAGTACAAAATCGAGAGAGGCTGAAAATCACCTCTTTTTCCTTCTCTCGATCAGACACTTAGAAAAAAAACGGAAAAAAAAAAAAAAAATTTAAAAATCACCTCTTTTTCCTTCTCTCGATCAGACACTTAGAAAAAAAACGGAAAAAAAAAAAAAAAAATTTGGATTTTTTCTAAGTACAAAATCGAGAGTGGCTAAAAATCACCTCTTTTTCCTTCTCTCGATCAGACACTTAGAAAAAAAAATGAAAAAAAAAAAAAAAAATTGGATTTTTTCTAAGTACAAAATCAAGAGAGGCTAAAAATCACCTCTTTTTCCTTCTCTCGATCAGACACTTAGAAAAAAAACGGAAAAAAAAAAAAAAAAAAATTGGATTTTTTCTAAGTACAAAATCGAGAGTGGCTAAAAATCACCTCTTTTTCTTTCTCTCGATCAGACACTTAGAAAAAAAACGGAAAAAAAAAAAAAAAAATTGGATTTTTTCTTAGTACAAAATCAAGAGGCTAAAAATCACCTCTTTTTCCTTCTCTCGATCAGACACTTAGAAAAAAAACGGAAAAAAAAAAAAAAAAAATTTGGATTTTTTCTAAGTACAAAATCGAGAGAGGCTAAAAATCACCTCTTTTTCCTTCTCTCGATCAGACACTTAGAAAAAAAACGGAAAAAAAAAAAAAAAAAATTGGATTTTTTCTAAGTACAAAATCGAGAGAGGCTAAAAATCACCTCTTTTTCCTTCTCTCGATCAGACACTTAGAAAAAAAACGGAAAAAAAAAATAAAAAAAAATTGGATTTTTTCTAAGTACAAAATCGAGAGAGGCTAAAAATCACCTCTTTTTCCTTTTCTCGATCAGACACTTAGAAAAAAAACGGAAAAAAAAAAAAAAAAAATTTGGATTTTTTCTAAGTACAAAATCGAGAGAGGCTAAAAATCACCTCTTTTTCCTTCTCTCAATCAGACACTTAGAAAAAAAAATGAAAAAAAAAAAAAAAAAATTGGATTTTTTCTAAGTACAAAATCGAGAGAGGCTGAAAATCACCTCTTTTTCCTTCTCTCGATCAGACACTTAGAAAAAAAACGGAAAAAAAAAAAAAAAAAATTGGATTTTTTCTAAGTACAAAATCGAGAGAGGCTAAAAATCACCTCTTTTTCCTTCTCTCGATCAGACACTTAGAAAAAAAACGGAAAAAAAAAAAAAAAAAATTTGGATTTTTTCTAACTACAAAATCGAGAGTGGCTAAAAATCACCTCTTTTTCCTTCTCTCGATCAGACACTTAGAAAAAAAAATGAAAAAAAAAAAAAAAAATTGGATTTTTTCTAAGTACAAAATCAAGAGAGGCTAAAAATCACCTCTTTTTCCTTCTCTCGATCAGACACTTAGAAAAAAAACGGAAAAAAAAAAAAAAAAAATTTGGATTTTTTCTAAGTACAAAATCGAGAGTGGCTAAAAATCACCTCTTTTTCCTTCTCTCGATCAGACACTTAGAAAAAAAAACGGAAAAAGAAAAAAAAAAATTTGGATTTTTTCTAAGTACAAAATCGAGAGAGGCTAAAAATCACCTCTTTTTCCTTCTCTCGATCAGACACTTAGAAAAAAAAAAGAAAAAAAAAAAAAAAAATTGGATTTTTTCTAAGTACAAAATCAAGAGAGGCTAAAAATCACCTCTTTTTCCTTCTCTCGATCAGACACTTAGAAAAAAAACGGAAAAAAAAAAAAAAAAATTTGGATTTTTTCTAAGTACAAAATCGAGAGTGGCTAAAAATCACCTCTTTTTCCTTCTCTCGATCAGACACTTAGAAAAAAAAACAGAAAAAAAAAAAAAAAAATTGGATTTTTTCTAAGTACAAAATCGAGAGAGGCTAAAAATCACCTCTTTTTCCTTCTCTCGATCAGACACTTAGAAAAAAAACGGAAAAAAAAAAAAAAAATATTTGGATTTTTTCTAAGTACAAAATCGAGAGAGGCTAAAAATCACCTCTTTTTCCTTCTCTCGATCAGACACTTAGAAAAAAAAATGAAAAAAAAAAAAAAAAAATTGGATTTTTTCTAAGTACAAAATCAAGAGAGGCTAAAAATCATCTCTTTTTCCTTCTCTCGATCAGACACTTAGAAAAAAAACGGAAAAAAAAAAAAAAAAAATGTGGATTTTTTCTAAGTACAAAATCGAGAGTGGCTAAAAATCACCTCTTTTTCCTTCTCTCGATCAGACACTTAGAAAAAAAAACAGAAAAAAAAAAAAAAAAAATTGGATTTTTTCTAAGTACAAAATCGAGAGAGGCTAAAAATCACCTCTTTTTCCTTCTCTCGATCAGACACTTAGAAAAAAAACGGAAAAAAAAAAAAAAAAATTTGGATTTTTTCTAAGTACAAAATCGAGAGAGGCTAAAAATCACCTCTTTTTCCTTCTCTCGATCAGACACTTAGAAAAAAAAATGAAAAAAAAAAAAAAAAAATTGGATTTTTTCTAAGTACAAAATCAAGAGAGGCTAAAAATCACCTCTTTTTCCTTCTCTCGATCAGACACTTAGAAAAAAAACGGAAAAAAAAAAAAAAAAAATTTGGATTTTTTCTAAGTACAAAATCGAGAGAGGCTAAAAATCACCTCTTTTTCCTTCTCTCGATCAGACACTTAGAAAAAAAACGGAAAAAAAAAAAAAAAAAATTTGGATTTTTTCTAAGTACAAAATCGAGAGTGGCTAAAAATCACCTCTTTTTCCTTCTCTCGATCAGACACTTAGAAAAAAAAAGGAAAAAAAAAAAAATTTTTATTTTTTCTAAGTACAAAATCAAGAGAGGCTAAAAATCACCTCTTTTTCCTTCTCTCGATCAGACACTTAGAAAAAAAACGGAAAAAAAAAAAAAAAAAATTGGATTTTTTCTAAGTACAAAATCGAGAGAGGCTAAAAATCACCTATTTTTCCTTCTCTCGATCAGACACTTAGAAAAAAAAATGAAAAAAAAAAATAAAAATTGGATTTTTTCTAAGTACAAAATCGAGAGAGGCTAAAAATCACCTCTTTTTCCTTCTCTCGATCAGACACTTAGAAAAAAAACGGAAAAAAAAAATAATAATTTGGATTTTTTCTAAGTAAAAAATCGAGAGAGGCTAAAAATCACCTCTTTTTCCTTCTCTCGATCAGACACTTAGAAAAAAAACGGAAAAAAAAAAAAAAAAATTTGGATTTTTTCTTAGTACAAAATCAAGAGAGGCTAAAAATCACCTCTTTTTCCTTCTCTCGATCAGACACTTAGAAAAAAAACGGAAAAAAAAAAAAAAAATTGGATTTTTTCTAAGTACAAAATCGAGAGAGGCTAAAATTTACCTCTTTTTCCTTCTCTCGATCAGACACTTAGAAAAAAAACGGAAAAAAAAAAAAAAAAATTTGGATTTTTTTTAAGTACAAAATCGAGAGAGGCTAAAAATCACCTCTTTTTCCTTCTCTCGATCAGACACTTAGAAAAAAAAATGAAAAAAAAAAAAAAATTGGATTTTTTCTAAGTACAAAATCAAGAGAGGCTAAAAATCACCTCTTTTTCCTTCTCTCGATCAGACACTTAGAAAAAAAAAACGGAAAAAAAAAAAAATTTGGATTTTTTTCTAAGTACAAAATCGAGAGTGGCTAAAAATCACCTCTTTTTCCTTCTCTCGATCAGACACTTAGAAAAAAAAATGAAAAAAAAAAAAAAAAAATTGGATTTTTTCTAAGTACAAAATCGAGAGAGGCTAAAAATCACCTCTTTTTCCTTCTCTCGATCAGACACTTAGAAAAAAAACGGAAAAAAAAAAATAATAATTTGGATTTTTCTAAGTACAAAATCGAGAGAGGCTAAAAATCACCTCTTTTTCCTTCTCTCGATCAGACACTTAGAAAAAAAACGGAAAAAAAAAAAAAAAAATTGGATTTTTTCAAAGTACAAAATCGAGAGTGGCTAAAAATCACCTCTTTTTCCTTCTCTCGATCAGACACTTAGAAAAAAAAATGAAAAAAAAAATAAAAAATTGGATTTTTTCTAAGTACAAAATCAAGAGAGGCTAAAAATCACCTCTTTTTCCTTCTCTCGATCAGACACTTAGAAAAAAAACGGAAAAAAAAAAAAAAAAATTTGGATTTTTTCTAAGTACAAAATCGAGAGTGGCTAAAAATCACCTCTTTTTCTTTCTCTCGATCAGACACTTAGAAAAAAAAATGAAAAAAAAAAAAAAAAAATTGGATTTTTTCTAAGTACAAAATCAAGAGAGGCTAAAAATCACCTCTTTTTCCTTCTCTCGATCAGACACTTAGAAAAAAAACGGAAAAAAAAAAAAAAAAATTTGGATTTTTTCTAAGTACAAAATCGAGAGAGGCTAAAAATCACCTCTTTTTCCTTCTCTCGATCAGACACTTTGAAAAAAAACGGAAAAAAAAAAAAAAAAAATTTGGATTTTTTCTAAGTACAAAATCGAGAGTGGCTAAAAATCACCTCTTTTTCCTTCTCTCGATCAGACACTTAGAAAAAAAAATGAAAAAAAAAAAAAAAAATTGGATTTTTTCTAAGTACAAAATCGAGAGAGGCTAAAAATCACCTCTTTTTCCTTCTCTCGATCAGACACTTAGAAAAAAAACGGAAAAAAAAAATAAAAAATTTGGATTTTTTCTAAGTACAAAATCGAGAGTGGCTAAAAATCACCTCTTTTTCCTTCTCTCGATCAGACACTTGGAAAAAAAAAGGAAAAAAAAAAAAATAAAATTGGATTTTTTCTAAGTACAAAATCAAGAGAGGCTAAAAATCACCACTTTTTCCTTCTCTCGATCAGACACTTAGAAAAAAAACGGAAAAAAAAAAAAAAAAAATTTGGATTTTTTCTAAGTACAAAATCGAGAGTGGCTAAAAATCACCTCTTTTTCCTTCTCTCGATCAGACACTTAGAAAAAAAAATGAAAAAAAAAAAAAAAAATTGGATTTTTTCTAAGTACAAAATCAAGAGAGGCTAAAAATCACCTCTTTTTCCTTCTCTCGATCAGACACTTAGAAAAAAAACTGAAAAAAAAAATATATATATTTGGATTTTTTCTAAGTACAAAATCGAGAGAGGCTAAAAATCACCTCTTTTTCCTTCTCTCGATCAGACACTTAGAAAAAAAACGGGAAAAAAAAAAAAAAAAAATTTGGATTTTTTCTAAGTACAAAATCGAGAGAGGCTAAAAATCACCTCTTTTTCCTTCTCTCGATCAGACACTTAAAAAAAAAAATGAAAAAAAAAAAAAAAAAATTGGATTTTTTCTAAGTACAAAATCGAGAGAGGCTAAAAATCACCTATTTTTCCTTCTCTCGATCAGACACTTAGAAAAAAAAAAGAAAAAAAAAAAAAAAATTGGATTTTTTCTAAGTACAAAATCGAGAGAGGCTAAAAATCACCTCTTTTTCCTTCTCTCGATCAGACACTTAGAAAAAAAACGGAAAAAAAAAAAAAACAATTTTTGATTTTTTCTAAGTACAAAATCGAGAGAGGCTAAAAATCACCTCTTTTTCCTTCTCTCGATCAGACACTTACAAAAAAAATGGAAAAAAAAAAAAAAAAAATTTGGATTTTTTCTTAGTACAAAATCAAGAGAGGCTAAAAATCACCTCTTTTTCCTTCTCTCGATCAGACACTTAGAAAAAAAACGGAAAAAAAAAAAATAATAATTTGGATTTTTTCTAAGTACAAAATCGAGAGAGGCTAAAAATCACCTCTTTTTCCTTCTCTCGATCAGACACTTAGAAAAAAAAGGGGAAAAAAAAAAAAAAAAATTTGATTTTTTCTAAGTACAAAATCGAGAGAGGCTAAAAATCACCTCTTTTTCCTTCTCTCGATCAGACACTTAGAAAAAAAAATGAAAAAAAAAAAAAAAAAATTGGATTTTTTCTAAGTACAAAATCAAGAGAGGCTAAAAATCACCTCTTTTTCCTTCTCTCGATCAGACACTTAGAAAAAAAACGGAAAAAAAAAAAAAAAATTGGATTTTTTCTAAGTACAAAATCGAGAGTGGCTAAAAATCACCTCTTTTTCCTTCTCTCGATCAGACACTTAGAAAAAAAACGGAAAAAAAAAAAAAAAAATTTGGATTTTTTCTAAGTACAAAATCGAGAGAGGCTAAAAATCACCTCTTTTTCCTTCTCTCGATCAGACACTTAGAAAAAAAACGGGAAAAAAAAAAAAAAAAATTTGGATTTTTTCAAAGTACAAAATCGAGAGTGGCTAAAAATCACCTCTTTTTCCTTCTCTCGATCAGACACTTAGAAAAAAAAATGAAAAAAATTGGATTTTTTCTAAGTACAAAATCGAGAGTGGCTAAAAATCACCTCTTTTTCTTTCTCTCGATCAGACACTTAGAAAAAAAAATGAAAAAAAAAAAAAAAAAATTGGATTTTTTCTAAGTACAAAATCAAGAGAGGCTAAAAATCACCTCTTTTTCCTTCTCTCGATCAGACACTTAGAAAAAAAACGGAAAAAAAAAAAAAAAAAATTTGGATTTTTTCTAAGTACAAAATCGATAGAGGCTAAAAATCACCTCTTTTTCCTTCTCTCGATCAGACACTTAGAAAAAAAGCGGAAAAAAAAAAAAAAAAAATTTGGATTTTTTCTAAGTACAAAATCGAGAGTGGCTAAAAATCACCTCTTTTTCTTTCTCTCGATCAGACACTTAGAAAAAAAAATGAAAAAAAAAAAAAAAAATTGGATTTTTTCTAAGTACAAAATCAAGAGAGGCTAAAAATCATCTCTTTTTCCTTCTCTCGATCAGACACTTAGAAAAAAAACGGAAAAAAAAAAAAAAAAAAATTGGATTTTTTCTAAGTACAAAATCGATAGAGGCTAAAAATCACCTCTTTTTCCTTCTCTCGATCAGACACTTAGAAAAAAAGCGGAAAAAAAACAAAAAAAAATTTGGATTTTTTCTAAGTACAAAATCGAGAGTGGCTAAAAATCACCTCTTTTTCCTTCTCTCGATCAGACACTTGGAAAAAAAAATGAAAAAAAAAAAAAAAAATTGGATTTTTTCTAAGTACAAAATCAAGAGAGGCTAAAAATCACCTCTTTTTCCTTCTCTCGATCAGACACTTAGAAAAAAAATGGAAAAAAAAAAAAAAAAATTGGATTTTTTCTAAGTACAAAATCAAGAGAGGCTAAAAATCACCTCTTTTTCCTTCTCTCGATCAGACACTTAGAAAAAAAACGGAAAAAAAAAAAAAATAAATTTGGATTTTTTCTAAGTACAAAATCGAGAGAGGCTAAAAATCACCTCTTTTTCCTTCTCTCGATCAGACACTTAGAAAAAAAACGGAAAAAAAAAAAAAAAAAATTTGGATTTTTTCTAAGTACAAAATCAAGAGAGGCTAAAAATCACCTCTTTTTCCTTCTCTCTATCAGACACTTAGAAAAAAAACGGAAAAAAAAAAAAAAAAATTTAGATTTTTTCTAAGTACAAAATCGAGAGAGGCTAAAAATCACCTCTTTTTCCTTCTCTCGATCAGACACTTAGAAAAAAAACGGGAAAAAAAAAAAAAAAAATGTTGGATTTTTTCTAAGTACAAAATCGAGAGAGGCTAAAAATCACCTCTTTTTCCTTCTCTCGATCAGTCACTTAGAAAAAAAATGAAAAAAAAAAAAAAAAATTGGATTTTTTCTAAGTACAAAATCGAGAGTGGCTAAAAATCACCTCTTTTTCCTTCTCTCGATCAGACACTTAGAAAAAAAAATGAAAAAAAAAAAAAAAAAATTGGATTTTTTCTAAGTACAAAATCGAGAGAGGCTAAAAATCACCTCTTTTTCCTTCTCTCGATCAGACACTTAGAAAAAAAACGGAAAAAAAAAAAAAAAAAATTTGGATTTTTTCTAAGTACAAAATCGAGAGTGGCTAAAAATCACCTCTTTCTCCTTCTCTCGATCAGACACTTAGAAAAAAAAATGAAAAAAAAAAAAAAAAAAATTGGATTTTTTCTAAGTACAAAATCAAGAGAGGCTAAAAATCACCTCTTTTTCCTTCTCTCGATCAGACACTTAGAAAAAAAACGGAAAAAAAAAAAAAAAAAATTTGGATTTTTTCTAAGTACAAAATCGAGAGTGGCTAAAAATCACCTCTTTTTCCTTCTCTCGATCAGACACTTAGAAAAAAAAAGGAAAAAAAAAAAATTTTTTATTTTTTCTAAGTACAAAATCAAGAGAGGCTAAAAATCACCTCTTTTTCCTTCTCTCGATCAGACACTTAGAAAAAAAACGGAAAAAAAAAAAAAAAAAATTGGATTTTTTCTAAGTACAAAATCGAGAGAGGCTAAAAATCACCTATTTTTCCTTCTCTCGATCAGACACTTAGAAAAAAAAATGAAAAAAAAAAATAAAAATTGGATTTTTTCTAAGTACAAAATCGAGAGAGGCTAAAAATCACCTCTTTTTCCTTCTCTCGATCAGACACTTAGAAAAAAAACGGAAAAAAAAAATAATAATTTGGATTTTTTCTAAGTAAAAAATCGAGAGAGGCTAAAAATCACCTCTTTTTCCTTCTCTCGATCAGACACTTAGAAAAAAAACGGAAAAAAAAAAAAAAAAATTTGGATTTTTTCTTAGTACAAAATCAAGAGAGGCTAAAAATCACCTCTTTTTCCTTCTCTCGATCAGACACTTAGAAAAAAAACGGAAAAAAAAAAAAAAAAATTGGATTTTTTCTAAGTACAAAATCGAGAGAGGCTAAAATTTACCTCTTTTTCCTTCTCTCGATCAGACACTTAGAAAAAAAACGGAAAAAAAAAAAAAAAAATTTGGATTTTTTTTAAGTACAAAATCGAGAGAGGCTAAAAATCACCTCTTTTTCCTTCTCTCGATCAGACACTTAGAAAAAAAAATGAAAAAAAAAAAAAAATTGGATTTTTTCTAAGTACAAAATCAAGAGAGGCTAAAAATCACCTCTTTTTCCTTCTCTCGATCAGACACTTAGAAAAAAAACGGAAAAAAAAAAAAAATTTGGATTTTTTTCTAAGTACAAAATCGAGAGTGGCTAAAAATCACCTCTTTTTCCTTCTCTCGATCAGACACTTAGAAAAAAAAAAGAAAAAAAAAAAAAAAAAATTGGATTTTTTCTAAGTACAAAATCGAGAGAGGCTAAAAATCACCTCTTTTTCCTTCTCTCGATCAGACACTTAGAAAAAAAACGGAAAAAAAAAAATAATAATTTGGATTTTTTCTAAGTACAAAATCGAGAGAGGCTAAAAATCACCTCTTTTTCCTTCTCTCGATCAGACACTTAGAAAAAAAACGGAAAAAAAAAAAAAAAAATTTGGATTTTTTCAAAGTACAAAATCGAGAGTGGCTAAAAATCACCTCTTTTTCCTTCTCTCGATCAGACACTTAGAAAAAAAAATGAAAAAAAAAATAAAAAATTGGATTTTTTCTAAGTACAAAATCAAGAGAGGCTAAAAATCACCTCTTTTTCCTTCTCTCGATCAGACACTTAGAAAAAAAACGGAAAAAAAAAAAAAAAAATTTGGATTTTTTCTAAGTACAAAATCGAGAGTGGCTAAAAATCACCTCTTTTTCTTTCTCTCGATCAGACACTTAGAAAAAAAAATGAAAAAAAAAAAAAAAAAATTGGATTTTTTCTAAGTACAAAATCAAGAGAGGCTAAAAATCACCTCTTTTTCCTTCTCTCGATCAGACACTTAGAAAAAAAACGGAAAAAAAAAAAAAAAAATTTGGATTTTTTCTAAGTACAAAATCGAGAGAGGCTAAAAATCACCTCTTTTTCCTTCTCTCGATCAGACACTTTGAAAAAAAACGGAAAAAAAAAAAAAAAAAATTTGGATTTTTTCTAAGTACAAAATCGAGAGTGGCTAAAAATCACCTCTTTTTCCTTCTCTCGATCAGACACTTAGAAAAAAAAATGAAAAAAAAAAAAAAAAATTGGATTTTTTCTAAGTACAAAATCGAGAGAGGCTAAAAATCACCTCTTTTTCCTTCTCTCGATCAGACACTTAGAAAAAAAACGGAAAAAAAAAATAAAAAATTTGGATTTTTTCTAAGTACAAAATCGAGAGTGGCTAAAAATCACCTCTTTTTCCTTCTCTCGATCAGACACTTACAAAAAAAATGGAAAAAAAAAAAAAAAAAATTTGGATTTTTTCTTAGTACAAAATCAAGAGAGGCTAAAAATCACCTCTTTTTCCTTCTCTCGATCAGACACTTAGAAAAAAAACGGAAAAAAAAAAAATAATAATTTGGATTTTTTCTAAGTACAAAATCGAGAGAGGCTAAAAATCACCTCTTTTTCCTTCTCTCGATCAGACACTTAGAAAAAAAAGGGGAAAAAAAAAAAAAAAAATTTGATTTTTTCTAAGTACAAAATCGAGAGAGGCTAAAAATCACCTCTTTTTCCTTCTCTCGATCAGACACTTAGAAAAAAAAATGAAAAAAAAAAAAAAAAAATTGGATTTTTTCTAAGTACAAAATCAAGAGAGGCTAAAAATCACCTCTTTTTCCTTCTCTCGATCAGACACTTAGAAAAAAAACGGAAAAAAAAAAAAAAAATTGGATTTTTTCTAAGTACAAAATCGAGAGTGGCTAAAAATCACCTCTTTTTCCTTCTCTCGATCAGACACTTAGAAAAAAAACGGAAAAAAAAAAAAAAAAATTTGGATTTTTTCTAAGTACAAAATCGAGAGAGGCTAAAAATCACCTCTTTTTCCTTCTCTCGATCAGACACTTAGAAAAAAAACGGGAAAAAAAAAAAAAAAAATTTGGATTTTTTCAAAGTACAAAATCGAGAGTGGCTAAAAATCACCTCTTTTTCCTTCTCTCGATCAGACACTTAGAAAAAAAAATGAAAAAAATTGGATTTTTTCTAAGTACAAAATCGAGAGTGGCTAAAAATCACCTCTTTTTCTTTCTCTCGATCAGACACTTAGAAAAAAAAATGAAAAAAAAAAAAAAAAAATTGGATTTTTTCTAAGTACAAAATCAAGAGAGGCTAAAAATCACCTCTTTTTCCTTCTCTCGATCAGACACTTAGAAAAAAAACGGAAAAAAAAAAAAAAAAAATTTGGATTTTTTCTAAGTACAAAATCGATAGAGGCTAAAAATCACCTCTTTTTCCTTCTCTCGATCAGACACTTAGAAAAAAAGCGGAAAAAAAAAAAAAAAAAATTTGGATTTTTTCTAAGTACAAAATCGAGAGTGGCTAAAAATCACCTCTTTTTCTTTCTCTCGATCAGACACTTAGAAAAAAAAATGAAAAAAAAAAAAAAAAATTGGATTTTTTCTAAGTACAAAATCAAGAGAGGCTAAAAATCATCTCTTTTTCCTTCTCTCGATCAGACACTTAGAAAAAAAACGGAAAAAAAAAAAAAAAAAAATTGGATTTTTTCTAAGTACAAAATCGATAGAGGCTAAAAATCACCTCTTTTTCCTTCTCTCGATCAGACACTTAGAAAAAAAGCGGAAAAAAAACAAAAAAAAATTTGGATTTTTTCTAAGTACAAAATCGAGAGTGGCTAAAAATCACCTCTTTTTCCTTCTCTCGATCAGACACTTGGAAAAAAAAATGAAAAAAAAAAAAAAAAATTGGATTTTTTCTAAGTACAAAATCAAGAGAGGCTAAAAATCACCTCTTTTTCCTTCTCTCGATCAGACACTTAGAAAAAAAATGGAAAAAAAAAAAAAAAAATTGGATTTTTTCTAAGTACAAAATCAAGAGAGGCTAAAAATCACCTCTTTTTCCTTCTCTCGATCAGACACTTAGAAAAAAAACGGAAAAAAAAAAAAAATAAATTTGGATTTTTTCTAAGTACAAAATCGAGAGAGGCTAAAAATCACCTCTTTTTCCTTCTCTCGATCAGACACTTAGAAAAAAAACGGAAAAAAAAAAAAAAAAAATTTGGATTTTTTCTAAGTACAAAATCAAGAGAGGCTAAAAATCACCTCTTTTTCCTTCTCTCTATCAGACACTTAGAAAAAAAACGGAAAAAAAAAAAAAAAAAATTTAGATTTTTTCTAAGTACAAAATCGAGAGAGGCTAAAAATCACCTCTTTTTCCTTCTCTCGATCAGACACTTAGAAAAAAAACGGGAAAAAAAAAAAAAAAATGTTGGATTTTTTCTAAGTACAAAATCGAGAGAGGCTAAAAATCACCTCTTTTTCCTTCTCTCGATCAGTCACTTAGAAAAAAAATGAAAAAAAAAAAAAAAATTGGATTTTTTCTAAGTACAAAATCGAGAGTGGCTAAAAATCACCTCTTTTTCCTTCTCTCGATCAGACACTTAGAAAAAAAAATGAAAAAAAAAAAAAAAAAATTGGATTTTTTCTAAGTACAAAATCGAGAGAGGCTAAAAATCACCTCTTTTTCCTTCTCTCGATCAGACACTTAGAAAAAAAACGGAAAAAAAAAAAAAAAAAATTTGGATTTTTTCTAAGTACAAAATCGAGAGTGGCTAAAAATCACCTCTTTCTCCTTCTCTCGATCAGACACTTAGAAAAAAAAATGAAAAAAAAAAAAAAAAAATTGGATTTTTTCTAAGTACAAAATCAAGAGAGGCTAAAAATCACCTCTTTTTCCTTCTCTCGATCAGACACTTAGAAAAAAAACGGAAAAAAAAAAAAAAAAAATTTGGATTTTTTCTAAGTACAAAATCGAGAGTGGCTAAAAATCACCTCTTTTTCCTTCTCTCGATCAGACACTTAGAAAAAAAAAGGAAAAAAAAAAAAATTTTTATTTTTTCTAAGTACAAAATCAAGAGAGGCTAAAAATCACCTCTTTTTCCTTCTCTCGATCAGACACTTAGAAAAAAAACGGAAAAAAAAAAAAAAAAAATTGGATTTTTTCTAAGTACAAAATCGAGAGAGGCTAAAAATCACCTATTTTTCCTTCTCTCGATCAGACACTTAGAAAAAAAAATGAAAAAAAAAAATAAAAATTGGATTTTTTCTAAGTACAAAATCGAGAGAGGCTAAAAATCACCTCTTTTTCCTTCTCTCGATCAGACACTTAGAAAAAAAACGGAAAAAAAAAATAATAATTTGGATTTTTTCTAAGTAAAAAATCGAGAGAGGCTAAAAATCACCTCTTTTTCCTTCTCTCGATCAGACACTTAGAAAAAAAACGGAAAAAAAAAAAAAAAAATTTGGATTTTTTCTTAGTACAAAATCAAGAGAGGCTAAAAATCACCTCTTTTTCCTTCTCTCGATCAGACACTTAGAAAAAAAACGGAAAAAAAAAAAAAAAATTGGATTTTTTCTAAGTACAAAATCGAGAGAGGCTAAAATTTACCTCTTTTTCCTTCTCTCGATCAGACACTTAGAAAAAAAACGGAAAAAAAAAAAAAAAAATTTGGATTTTTTTTAAGTACAAAATCGAGAGAGGCTAAAAATCACCTCTTTTTCCTTCTCTCGATCAGACACTTAGAAAAAAAAATGAAAAAAAAAAAAAAATTGGATTTTTTCTAAGTACAAAATCAAGAGAGGCTAAAAATCACCTCTTTTTCCTTCTCTCGATCAGACACTTAGAAAAAAAACGGAAAAAAAAAAAAAATTTGGATTTTTTTCTAAGTACAAAATCGAGAGTGGCTAAAAATCACCTCTTTTTCCTTCTCTCGATCAGACACTTAGAAAAAAAAATGAAAAAAAAAAAAAAAAAATTGGATTTTTTCTAAGTACAAAATCGAGAGAGGCTAAAAATCACCTCTTTTTCCTTCTCTCGATCAGACACTTAGAAAAAAAACGGAAAAAAAAAAATAATAATTTGGATTTTTTCTAAGTACAAAATCGAGAGAGGCTAAAAATCACCTCTTTTTCCTTCTCTCGATCAGACACTTAGAAAAAAAACGGAAAAAAAAAAAAAAAAATTTGGATTTTTTCAAAGTACAAAATCGAGAGTGGCTAAAAATCACCTCTTTTTCCTTCTCTCGATCAGACACTTAGAAAAAAAAATGAAAAAAAAAATAAAAAATTGGATTTTTTCTAAGTACAAAATCAAGAGAGGCTAAAAATCACCTCTTTTTCCTTCTCTCGATCAGACACTTAGAAAAAAAACGGAAAAAAAAAAAAAAAAATTTGGATTTTTTCTAAGTACAAAATCGAGAGTGGCTAAAAATCACCTCTTTTTCTTTCTCTCGATCAGACACTTAGAAAAAAAAATGAAAAAAAAAAAAAAAAATTGGATTTTTTCTAAGTACAAAATCAAGAGAGGCTAAAAATCACCTCTTTTTCCTTCTCTCGATCAGACACTTAGAAAAAAAACGGAAAAAAAAAAAAAAAAATTTGGATTTTTTCTAAGTACAAAATCGAGAGAGGCTAAAAATCACCTCTTTTTCCTTCTCTCGATCAGACACTTTGAAAAAAAACGGAAAAAAAAAAAAAAAAAATTTGGATTTTTTCTAAGTACAAAATCGAGAGTGGCTAAAAATCACCTCTTTTTCCTTCTCTCGATCAGACACTTAGAAAAAAAAATGAAAAAAAAAAAAAAAAATTGGATTTTTTCTAAGTACAAAATCGAGAGAGGCTAAAAATCACCTCTTTTTCCTTCTCTCGATCAGACACTTAGAAAAAAAACGGAAAAAAAAAATAAAAAATTTGGATTTTTTCTAAGTACAAAATCGAGAGTGGCTAAAAATCACCTCTTTTTCCTTCTCTCGATCAGACACTTGGAAAAAAAAAGGAAAAAAAAAAAAATAAAATTGGATTTTTTCTAAGTACAAAATCAAGAGAGGCTAAAAATCACCACTTTTTCCTTCTCTCGATCAGACACTTAGAAAAAAAACGGAAAAAAAAAAAAAAAAAATTTGGATTTTTTCTAAGTACAAAATCGAGAGTGGCTAAAAATCACCTCTTTTTCCTTCTCTCGATCAGACACTTAGAAAAAAAAATGAAAAAAAAAAAAAAAAATTGGATTTTTTCTAAGTACAAAATCAAGAGAGGCTAAAAATCACCTCTTTTTCCTTCTCTCGATCAGACACTTAGAAAAAAAACTGAAAAAAAAAAAATATATATTTGGATTTTTTCTAAGTACAAAATCGAGAGAGGCTAAAAATCACCTCTTTTTCCTTCTCTCGATCAGACACTTAGAAAAAAAACGGGAAAAAAAAAAAAAAAAAATTTGGATTTTTTCTAAGTACAAAATCGAGAGAGGCTAAAAATCACCTCTTTTTCCTTCTCTCGATCAGACACTTAAAAAAAAAAATGAAAAAAAAAAAAAAAAAATTGGATTTTTTCTAAGTACAAAATCGAGAGAGGCTAAAAATCACCTATTTTTCCTTCTCTCGATCAGACACTTAGAAAAAAAAAAGAAAAAAAAAAAAAAATTGGATTTTTTCTAAGTACAAAATCGAGAGAGGCTAAAAATCACCTCTTTTTCCTTCTCTCGATCAGACACTTAGAAAAAAAACGGAAAAAAAAAAAAAACAATTTTTGATTTTTTCTAAGTACAAAATCGAGAGAGGCTAAAAATCACCTCTTTTTCCTTCTCTCGATCAGACACTTACAAAAAAAATGGAAAAAAAAAAAAAAAAAATTTGGATTTTTTCTTAGTACAAAATCAAGAGAGGCTAAAAATCACCTCTTTTTCCTTCTCTCGATCAGACACTTAGAAAAAAAACGGAAAAAAAAAAAATAATAATTTGGATTTTTTCTAAGTACAAAATCGAGAGAGGCTAAAAATCACCTCTTTTTCCTTCTCTCGATCAGACACTTAGAAAAAAAAGGGGAAAAAAAAAAAAAAAAATTTGATTTTTTCTAAGTACAAAATCGAGAGAGGCTAAAAATCACCTCTTTTTCCTTCTCTCGATCAGACACTTAGAAAAAAAAATGAAAAAAAAAAAAAAAAATTGGATTTTTTCTAAGTACAAAATCAAGAGAGGCTAAAAATCACCTCTTTTTCCTTCTCTCGATCAGACACTTAGAAAAAAAACGGAAAAAAAAAAAAAAAATTGGATTTTTTCTAAGTACAAAATCGAGAGTGGCTAAAAATCACCTCTTTTTCCTTCTCTCGATCAGACACTTAGAAAAAAAACGGAAAAAAAAAAAAAAAAATTTGGATTTTTTCTAAGTACAAAATCGAGAGAGGCTAAAAATCACCTCTTTTTCCTTCTCTCGATCAGACACTTAGAAAAAAAACGGGAAAAAAAAAAAAAAAAATTTGGATTTTTTCAAAGTACAAAATCGAGAGTGGCTAAAAATCACCTCTTTTTCCTTCTCTCGATCAGACACTTAGAAAAAAAAATGAAAAAAATTGGATTTTTTCTAAGTACAAAATCGAGAGTGGCTAAAAATCACCTCTTTTTCTTTCTCTCGATCAGACACTTAGAAAAAAAAATGAAAAAAAAAAAAAAAAAATTGGATTTTTTCTAAGTACAAAATCAAGAGAGGCTAAAAATCACCTCTTTTTCCTTCTCTCGATCAGACACTTAGAAAAAAAACGGAAAAAAAAAAAAAAAAAATTTGGATTTTTTCTAAGTACAAAATCGATAGAGGCTAAAAATCACCTCTTTTTCCTTCTCTCGATCAGACACTTAGAAAAAAAGCGGAAAAAAAAAAAAAAAAAATTTGGATTTTTTCTAAGTACAAAATCGAGAGTGGCTAAAAATCACCTCTTTTTCTTTCTCTCGATCAGACACTTAGAAAAAAAAATGAAAAAAAAAAAAAAAAATTGGATTTTTTCTAAGTACAAAATCAAGAGAGGCTAAAAATCATCTCTTTTTCCTTCTCTCGATCAGACACTTAGAAAAAAAACGGAAAAAAAAAAAAAAAAAAATTGGATTTTTTCTAAGTACAAAATCGATAGAGGCTAAAAATCACCTCTTTTTCCTTCTCTCGATCAGACACTTAGAAAAAAAGCGGAAAAAAAACAAAAAAAAATTTGGATTTTTTCTAAGTACAAAATCGAGAGTGGCTAAAAATCACCTCTTTTTCCTTCTCTCGATCAGACACTTGGAAAAAAAAATGAAAAAAAAAAAAAAAAATTGGATTTTTTCTAAGTACAAAATCAAGAGAGGCTAAAAATCACCTCTTTTTCCTTCTCTCGATCAGACACTTAGAAAAAAAATGGAAAAAAAAAAAAAAAAATTGGATTTTTTCTAAGTACAAAATCAAGAGAGGCTAAAAATCACCTCTTTTTCCTTCTCTCGATCAGACACTTAGAAAAAAAACGGAAAAAAAAAAAAAATAAATTTGGATTTTTTCTAAGTACAAAATCGAGAGAGGCTAAAAATCACCTCTTTTTCCTTCTCTCGATCAGACACTTAGAAAAAAAACGGAAAAAAAAAAAAAAAAAATTTGGATTTTTTCTAAGTACAAAATCAAGAGAGGCTAAAAATCACCTCTTTTTCCTTCTCTCTATCAGACACTTAGAAAAAAAACGGAAAAAAAAAAAAAAAAAATTTAGATTTTTTCTAAGTACAAAATCGAGAGAGGCTAAAAATCACCTCTTTTTCCTTCTCTCGATCAGACACTTAGAAAAAAAACGGGAAAAAAAAAAAAAAAATGTTGGATTTTTTCTAAGTACAAAATCGAGAGAGGCTAAAAATCACCTCTTTTTCCTTCTCTCGATCAGTCACTTAGAAAAAAAATGAAAAAAAAAAAAAAAAATTGGATTTTTTCTAAGTACAAAATCGAGAGTGGCTAAAAATCACCTCTTTTTCCTTCTCTCGATCAGACACTTAGAAAAAAAAATGAAAAAAAAAAAAAAAAAATTGGATTTTTTCTAAGTACAAAATCGAGAGAGGCTAAAAATCACCTCTTTTTCCTTCTCTCGATCAGACACTTAGAAAAAAAACGGAAAAAAAAAAAAAAAAATTTGGATTTTTTCTAAGTACAAAATCGAGAGTGGCTAAAAATCACCTCTTTCTCCTTCTCTCGATCAGACACTTAGAAAAAAAAATGAAAAAAAAAAAAAAAAAATTGGATTTTTTCTAAGTACAAAATCAAGAGAGGCTAAAAATCACCTCTTTTTCCTTCTCTCGATCAGACACTTAGAAAAAAAACGGAAAAAAAAAAAAAAAAATTTGGATTTTTTCTAAGTACAAAATCGAGAGTGGCTAAAAATCACCTCTTTTTCCTTCTCTCGATCAGACACTTAGAAAAAAAAACGGAAAAAAAAAAAAAAAAATTTGGATTTTTTCTAAGTACAAAATCGAGAGAGGCTAAAAATCACCTCTTTTTCCTTCTCTCGATCAGACACTTAGAAAAAAAACGGAAAAAAAAAAAAAAAAATTTGGATTTTTTCTAAGTACAAAATCGAGAGAGGCTAAAAATCACCTCTTTTTCCTTCTCTCGATCAGACACTTAGAAAAAAAACGGAAAAAAAAAAAAAAAAAATTTGGATTTTTTCTAAGTACAAAATCGAGAGTGGCTAAAAATCACCTCTTTTTCCTTCTCTCGATCAGACACTTAGAAAAAAAAATGAAAAAAAAAAAAAAAAATTGGATTTTTTCTAAGTACAAAATCGAGAGAGGCTAAAAATCACCTCTTTTTCCTTCTCTCGATCAGACACTTAGAAAAAAAACGGAAAAAAAAAAAAAAAAAATTTGGATTTTTTCTAAGTACAAAATCGAGAGTGGCTAAAAATCACCTCTTTTTCCTTCTCTCGATCAGACACTTAGAAAAAAAAATGAAAAAAAAAAAAAAAAAATTGGATTTTTTCTAAGTACAAAATCAAGAGAGGCTAAAAATCACCTCTTTTTCCTTCTCTCGATCAGACACTTGGAAAAAAAAAAGAAAAAAAAAAAAAAAAATTGGATTTTTTCGAAGTACAAAATCAAGAGAGGCTAAAAATCACCTCTTTTTCCTTCTCTCGGTCAGACACTTAGAAAAAAAACGGAAAAAAAAAAAAAAAAAATTTGGATTTTTTCTAAGTACAAAATCGAGAGTGGCTAAAAATCACCTCTTTTTCCTTCTCTCGATCAGACACTTAGAAAAAAAACGGAAAAAAAAAAAAAAAAAATTTGGATTTTTTCTAAGTACAAAATCGAGAGTGGCTAAAAATCACCTCTTTTTCCTTCTCTCGATCAGACACTTAGAAAAAAAAATGAAAAAAAAATAAAAAAATTGGATTTTTTCTAAGTACAAAATCAAGAGAGGCTAAAAATCACCTCTTTTCCCTTCTCTCGATCAGACACTTAGAAAAAAAACGGAAAAAAAAAAAAAAAAAATTGGATTTTTTCTAAGTACAAAATCGAGAGAGGCTAAAAATCACCTATTTTTCCTTCTCTCGATCAGACACTTAGAAAAAAAAATGAAAAAAAAAAAAAAAAAATTGGATTTTTTCTAAGTACAAAATCGAGAGAGGCTAAAAATCACCTCTTTTTCCTTCTCTCGATCAGACACTTAGAAAAAAAACGGAGAAAAAAAAAAAAAAAATTCGATTTTTTCTAAGTACAAAATCGAGAGAGGCTAAAAATCACCTCTTTTTCCTTCTCCCGATCAGACACTTAGAAAAAAAACGGAAAAAAAAAAAAAAAAAATTGGATTTTTTCTTAGTACAAAATCAAGAGAGGCTAAAAATCACCTCTTTTTCCTTCTCTCGATCAGACACTTAGAAAAAAAACGGAAAAAAAAAAAAAAAAAAATTTGGATTTTTTCTAAGTACAAAATCGAGAGAGGCTAAAAATCACCTCTTTTTCCTTCTCTCGATCAGACACTTAGAAAAAAAACGGAAAAAAAAAAAAAAAAATTGGATTTTTTCTAAGTACAAAATCGAGAGAGGCTAAAAATCACCTCTTTTTCCTTCTCTCGATCAGACACTTAGAAAAAAAAATGAAAAAAAAAAAAAAAAATTGGATTTTTTCTAAGTACAAAATCAAGAGAGGCTAAAAATCACCTCTTTTTCCTTCTCTCGATCAGACACTTAGAAAAAAAACGGAAAAAGAAAAAAAAAAAAAATTTGATTTTTTCTAAGTACAAAATCTAGAGTGGCTAAAAATCACCTCTTTTTCCTTCTCTCAATCAGACACTTAGAAAAAAAAAAGAAAAAAAAAAAAAAAAAATTGGATTTTTTCTAAGTACAAAATCGAGAGAGGCTAAAAATCACCTCTTTTTCCTTCTCTCGATCAGACACTTAGAAAAAAAACGGAAAAAAAAAAAAAAAAAATTTGGATTTTTTCTAAGTACAAAATCGAGAGTGGCTAAAAATCACCTCTTTTTCCTTCTCTCGATCAGACACTTAGAAAAAAAAATGAAAAAAAAAAAAAAAAATTGGATTTTTTCTAAGTACAAAATCAAGAGAGGCTAAAAATCACCTCTTTTTCCTTCTCTCGATCAGACACTTAGAAAAAAAACGGAAAAAAAAAAAAAAAAATTTGGATTTTTTCTAAGTACAAAATCGAGAGTGGCTAAAAATCACCTCTTTTTCTTTCTCTCGATCAGACACTTAGAAAAAAAAATGAAAAAAAAAAAAAAAATTGGATTTTTTCTAAGTACAAAATCAAGAGAGGCTAAAAATCACCTCTTTTTCCTTCTCTCGATCAGACACTTAGAAAAAAAAAAGAAAAAAAAAAAAAAAATTGGATTTTTTCTAAGTACAAAATCAAGAGAGGCTAAAAATCACCTCTTTTTCCTTCTCTCGATCAGACACTTAGAAAAAAAACGGAAAAAAAAAAAAAAAAAATTTGGATTTTTTCTAAGTACAAAATCGAGAGTGGCTAAAAATCACCTCTTTTTCCTTCTCTCGATCAGACACTTAGAAAAAAAAATGAAAAAAAAAAAAAAAAATTGGATTTTTTCTAAGTACAAAATCAAGAGAGGCTAAAAATCACCTCTTTTTCCTTCTCTCGATCAGACACTTAGAAAAAAAACGGAAAAAAAAAAAAAAAAATTTGGATTTTTTCTAAGTACAAAATCGAGAGTGGCTAAAAATCACCTCTTTTTCTTTCTCTCGATCAGACACTTAGAAAAAAAAATGAAAAAAAAAAAAAAAATTGGATTTTTTCTAAGTACAAAATCAAGAGAGGCTAAAAATCACCTCTTTTTCCTTCTCTCGATCAGACACTTAGAAAAAAAAAAGAAAAAAAAAAAAAAAATTGGATTTTTTCTAAGTACAAAATCAAGAGAGGCTAAAAATCACCTCTTTTTCCTTCTCTCGATCAGACACTTAGAAAAAAAACGGAAAAAAAAAAAAAAACAATTTGGATTTTTTCTAAGTACAAAATCGAGAGAGGCTAAAAATCACCTCTTTTTCCTTCTCTCGATCAGACACTTAGAAAAAAAAATGAAAAAAAAAAAAAATTTGGATTTTTTTCTAAGTACAAAATCGAGAGTGGCTAAAAATCACCTCTTTTTCCTTCTCTCGATCAGACACTTAGAAAAAAAAATGAAAAAAAAAAAAAAAAAATTGGATTTTTTCTAAGTACAAAATCGAGAGAGGCTAAAAATCACCTCTTTTTCCTTCTCTCGATCAGACACTTAGAAAAAAAACGGAAAAAAAAAAATAATAATTTGGATTTTTTCTAAGTACAAAATCGAGAGAGGCTAAAAATCACCTCTTTTTCCTTCTCTCGATCAGACACTTAGAAAAAAAACGGAAAAAAAAAAAAAAAAAATTTGGATTTTTTCAAAGTACAAAATCGAGAGTGGCTAAAAATCACCTCTTTTTCCTTCTCTCGATCAGACACTTAGAAAAAAAAATGAAAAAAAAAATAAAAAATTGGATTTTTTCTAAGTACAAAATCAAGAGAGGCTAAAAATCACCTCTTTTTCCTTCTCTCGATCAGACACTTAGAAAAAAAACGGAAAAAAAAAAAAAAAAATTTGGATTTTTTCTAAGTACAAAATCGAGAGTGGCTAAAAATCACCTCTTTTTCCTTCTCTCGATCAGACACTTACAAAAAAAATGGAAAAAAAAAAAAAAAAAATTTGGATTTTTTCTTAGTACAAAATCAAGAGAGGCTAAAAATCACCTCTTTTTCCTTCTCTCGATCAGACACTTAGAAAAAAAACGGAAAAAAAAAAAAAAATAATTTGGATTTTTTCTAAGTACAAAATCGAGAGAGGCTAAAAATCACCTCTTTTTCCTTCTCTCGATCAGACACTTAGAAAAAAAACGGGAAAAAAAAAAAAAAAAATTTGATTTTTTCTAAGTACAAAATCGAGAGAGGCTAAAAATCACCTCTTTTTCCTTCTCTCGATCAGACACTTAGAAAAAAAATGAAAAAAAAAAAAAAAAAATTGGATTTTTTCTAAGTACAAAATCAAGAGAGGCTAAAAATCACCTCTTTTTCCTTCTCTCGATCAGACACTTAGAAAAAAAACGGAAAAAAAAAAAAAAAAATTTGGATTTTTTCTAAGTACAAAATCGAGAGAGGCTAAAAATCACCTCTTTTTCCTTCTCTCGATCAGACACTTAGAAAAAAAACGGGAAAAAAAAAAAAAAAAATTTGGATTTTTTCAAAGTACAAAATCGAGAGTGGCTAAAAATCACCTCTTTTTCCTTCTCTCGATCAGACACTTAGAAAAAAAAATGAAAAAAATTGGATTTTTTCTAAGTACAAAATCGAGAGTGGCTAAAAATCACCTCTTTTTCTTTCTCTCGATCAGACACTTAGAAAAAAAAATGAAAAAAAAAAAAAAAAAATTGGATTTTTTCTAAGTACAAAATCAAGAGAGGTTAAAAATCACCTCTTTTTCCTTCTCTCGATCAGACACTTAGAAAAAAAACGGAAAAAAAAAAAAAAAAATTTGGATTTTTTCTAAGTACAAAATCGATAGAGGCTAAAAATCACCTCTTTTTCCTTCTCTCGATCAGACACTTAGAAAAAAAGCGGAAAAAAAAAAAAAAAAAATTTGGATTTTTTCTAAGTACAAAATCGAGAGTGGCTAAAAATCACCTCTTTTTCTTTCTCTCGATCAGACACTTAGAAAAAAAAATGAAAAAAAAAAAAAAAAATTGGATTTTTTCTAAGTACAAAATCAAGAGAGGCTAAAAATCATCTCTTTTTCCTTCTCTCGATCAGACACTTAGAAAAAAAACGGAAAAAAAAATAAAAAAAAATTGGATTTTTTCTAAGTACAAAATCGATAGAGGCTAAAAATCACCTCTTTTTCCTTCTCTCGATCAGACACTTAGAAAAAAAGCGGAAAAAAAACAAAAAAAAATTTGGATTTTTTCTAAGTACAAAATCGAGAGTGGCTAAAAATCACCTCTTTTTCCTTCTCTCGATCAGACACTTGGAAAAAAAAATGAAAAAAAAAAAAAAAAATTGGATTTTTTCTAAGTACAAAATCAAGAGAGGCTAAAAATCACCTCTTTTTCCTTCTCTCGATCAGACACTTAGAAAAAAAATGGAAAAAAAAAAAAAAAAATTGGATTTTTTCTAAGTACAAAATCAAGAGAGGCTAAAAATCACCTCTTTTTCCTTCTCTCGATCAGACACTTAGAAAAAAAACGGAAAAAAAAAAAAAATAAATTTGGATTTTTTCTAAGTACAAAATCGAGAGAGGCTAAAAATCACCTCTTTTTCCTTCTCTCGATCAGACACTTAGAAAAAAAACGGAAAAAAAAAAAAAAAAAATTTGGATTTTTTCTAAGTACAAAATCAAGAGAGGCTAAAAATCACCTCTTTTTCCTTCTCTCTATCAGACACTTAGAAAAAAAACGGAAAAAAAAAAAAAAAAATTTAGATTTTTTCTAAGTACAAAATCGAGAGAGGCTAAAAATCACCTCTTTTTCCTTCTCTCGATCAGACACTTAGAAAAAAAACGGGAAAAAAAAAAAAAAAATGTTGGATTTTTTCTAAGTACAAAATCGAGAGAGGCTAAAAATCACCTCTTTTTCCTTCTCTCGATCAGTCACTTAGAAAAAAAATGAAAAAAAAAAAAAAAAATTGGATTTTTTCTAAGTACAAAATCGAGAGTGGCTAAAAATCACCTCTTTTTCCTTCTCTCGATCAGACACTTAGAAAAAAAAATGAAAAAAAAAAAAAAAAAATTGGATTTTTTCTAAGTACAAAATCGAGAGAGGCTAAAAATCACCTCTTTTTCCTTCTCTCGATCAGACACTTAGAAAAAAAACGGAAAAAAAAAAAAAAAAAATTTGGATTTTTTCTAAGTACAAAATCGAGAGTGGCTAAAAATCACCTCTTTCTCCTTCTCTCGATCAGACACTTAGAAAAAAAAATGAAAAAAAAAAAAAAAAAAATTGGATTTTTTCTAAGTACAAAATCAAGAGAGGCTAAAAATCACCTCTTTTTCCTTCTCTCGATCAGACACTTAGAAAAAAAACGGAAAAAAAAAAAAAAAAAATTTGGATTTTTTCTAAGTACAAAATCGAGAGTGGCTAAAAATCACCTCTTTTTCCTTCTCTCGATCAGACACTTAGAAAAAAAAACGGAAAAAAAAAAAAAAAAATTTGGATTTTTTCTAAGTACAAAATCGAGAGAGGCTAAAAATCACCTCTTTTTCCTTCTCTCGATCAGACACTTAGAAAAAAAACGGAAAAAAAAAAAAAAAAATTTGGATTTTTTCTAAGTACAAAATCGAGAGAGGCTAAAAATCACCTCTTTTTCCTTCTCTCGATCAGACACTTAGAAAAAAAACGGAAAAAAAAAAAAAAAAAATTTGGATTTTTTCTAAGTACAAAATCGAGAGTGGCTAAAAATCACCTCTTTTTCCTTCTCTCGATCAGACACTTAGAAAAAAAAATGAAAAAAAAAAAAAAAAATTGGATTTTTTCTAAGTACAAAATCGAGAGAGGCTAAAAATCACCTCTTTTTCCTTCTCTCGATCAGACACTTAGAAAAAAAACGGAAAAAAAAAAAAAAAAAATTTGGATTTTTTCTAAGTACAAAATCGAGAGTGGCTAAAAATCACCTCTTTTTCCTTCTCTCGATCAGACACTTAGAAAAAAAAATGAAAAAAAAAAAAAAAAAATTGGATTTTTTCTAAGTACAAAATCAAGAGAGGCTAAAAATCACCTCTTTTTCCTTCTCTCGATCAGACACTTGGAAAAAAAAAAGAAAAAAAAAAAAAAAAATTGGATTTTTTCGAAGTACAAAATCAAGAGAGGCTAAAAATCACCTCTTTTTCCTTCTCTCGGTCAGACACTTAGAAAAAAAACGGAAAAAAAAAAAAAAAAAATTTGGATTTTTTCTAAGTACAAAATCGAGAGTGGCTAAAAATCACCTCTTTTTCCTTCTCTCGATCAGACACTTAGAAAAAAAACGGAAAAAAAAAAAAAAAAAATTTGGATTTTTTCTAAGTACAAAATCGAGAGTGGCTAAAAATCACCTCTTTTTCCTTCTCTCGATCAGACACTTAGAAAAAAAAATGAAAAAAAAATAAAAAAATTGGATTTTTTCTAAGTACAAAATCAAGAGAGGCTAAAAATCACCTCTTTTCCCTTCTCTCGATCAGACACTTAGAAAAAAAACGGAAAAAAAAAAAAAAAAAATTGGATTTTTTCTAAGTACAAAATCGAGAGAGGCTAAAAATCACCTATTTTTCCTTCTCTCGATCAGACACTTAGAAAAAAAAATGAAAAAAAAAAAAAAAAAATTGGATTTTTTCTAAGTACAAAATCGAGAGAGGCTAAAAATCACCTCTTTTTCCTTCTCTCGATCAGACACTTAGAAAAAAAACGGAGAAAAAAAAAAAAAAATTCGATTTTTTCTAAGTACAAAATCGAGAGAGGCTAAAAATCACCTCTTTTTCCTTCTCCCGATCAGACACTTAGAAAAAAAACGGAAAAAAAAAAAAAAAAAATTGGATTTTTTCTTAGTACAAAATCAAGAGAGGCTAAAAATCACCTCTTTTTCCTTCTCTCGATCAGACACTTAGAAAAAAAACGGAAAAAAAAAAAAAAAAAAATTTAGATTTTTTCTAAGTACAAAATCGAGAGAGGCTAAAAATCACCTCTTTTTCCTTCTCTCGATCAGACACTTAGAAAAAAAACGGAAAAAAAAAAAAAAAAATTTGGATTTTTTCTAAGTACAAAATCGAGAGAGGCTAAAAATCACCTCTTTTTCCTTCTCTCGATCAGACACTTAGAAAAAAAAATGAAAAAAAAAAAAAAAAAATTGGATTTTTTCTAAGTACAAAATCAAGAGAGGCTAAAAATCACCTCTTTTTCCTTCTCTCGATCAGACACTTAGAAAAAAAACGGAAAAAGAAAAAAAAAAAAAAAATTGGATTTTTTCTAAGTACAAAATCGAGAGTGGCTAAAAATCACCTCTTTTTCCTTCTCTCAATCAGACACTTAGAAAAAAAAATGAAAAAAAAAAAAAAAAATTGGATTTTTTCTAAGTACAAAATCGAGAGAGGCTAAAAATCACCTCTTTTTCCTTCTCTCGATCAGACACTTAGAAAAAAAACGGAAAAAAAAAAAAAAAAAATTTGGATTTTTTCTAAGTACAAAATCGAGAGTGGCTAAAAATCACCTCTTTTTCCTTCTCTCGATCAGACACTTAGAAAAAAAAATGAAAAAAAAAAAAAAAAATTGGATTTTTTCTAAGTACAAAATCAAGAGAGGCTAAAAATCACCTCTTTTTCCTTCTCTCGATCAGACACTTAGAAAAAAAACGGAAAAAAAAAAAAAAAAATTTGGATTTTTTCTAAGTACAAAATCGAGAGTGGCTAAAAATCACCTCTTTTTCTTTCTCTCGATCAGACACTTAGAAAAAAAAATGAAAAAAAAAAAAAAAAATTGGATTTTTTCTAAGTACAAAATCAAGAGAGGCTAAAAATCACCTCTTTTTCCTTCTCTCGATCAGACACTTAGAAAAAAAAAAGAAAAAAAAAAAAAAATTGGATTTTTTCTAAGTACAAAATCAAGAGAGGCTAAAAATCACCTCTTTTTCCTTCTCTCGATCAGACACTTAGAAAAAAAACGGGAAAAAAAAAAAAAACAATTTGGATTTTTTCTAAGTACAAAATCGAGAGAGGCTAAAAATCACCTCTTTTTCCTTCTCTCGATCAGACACTTAGAAAAAAAAATGAAAAAAAAAAAAAATTTGGATTTTTTTCTAAGTACAAAATCGAGAGTGGCTAAAAATCACCTCTTTTTCCTTCTCTCGATCAGACACTTAGAAAAAAAAATGAAAAAAAAAAAAAAAAAATTGGATTTTTTCTAAGTACAAAATCGAGAGAGGCTAAAAATCACCTCTTTTTCCTTCTCTCGATCAGACACTTAGAAAAAAAACGGAAAAAAAAAAATAATAATTTGGATTTTTTCTAAGTACAAAATCGAGAGAGGCTAAAAATCACCTCTTTTTCCTTCTCTCGATCAGACACTTAGAAAAAAAACGGAAAAAAAAAAAAAAAAAATTTGGATTTTTTCAAAGTACAAAATCGAGAGTGGCTAAAAATCACCTCTTTTTCCTTCTCTCGATCAGACACTTAGAAAAAAAAATGAAAAAAAAAATAAAAAATTGGATTTTTTCTAAGTACAAAATCAAGAGAGGCTAAAAATCACCTCTTTTTCCTTCTCTCGATCAGACACTTAGAAAAAAAACGGAAAAAAAAAAAAAAAATTTGGATTTTTTCTAAGTACAAAATCGAGAGTGGCTAAAAATCACCTCTTTTTCTTTCTCTCGATCAGACACTTAGAAAAAAAAATGAAAAAAAAAAAAAAAAATTGGATTTTTTCTAAGTACAAAATCAAGAGAGGCTAAAAATCACCTCTTTTTCCTTCTCTCGATCAGACACTTAGAAAAAAAACGGAAAAAAAAAAAAAAAATTTGGATTTTTTCTAAGTACAAAATCGAGAGTGGCTAAAAATCACCTCTTTTTCCTTCTCTCGATCAGACACTTAGAAAAAAAAATGAAAAAAAAAAAAAAAAAATTGGATTTTTTCTAAGTACAAAATCAAGAGAGGCTAAAAATCACCTCTTTTTCCTTCTCTCGATCAGACACTTAGAAAAAAAACGGAAAAAAAAAAAAAATTTGGATTTTTTCTAAGTACAAAATCGAGAGTGGCTAAAAATCACCTCTTTTTCCTTCTCTCGATCAGACACTTAGAAAAAAAACGGAAAAAAAAAAAAAAAAAAATTGGATTTTTTCTAACTACAAAATCGAGAGTGGCTAAAAATCACCTCTTTTTCCTTCTCTCGATCAGACACTTAGAAAAAAAAATGAAAAAAAAAAAAAAAAAATTGGATTTTTTCTAAGTACAAAATCAAGAGAGGCTAAAAATCACCTCTTTTTCCTTCTCTCGATCAGACACTTAGAAAAAAAACGGAAAAAAAAAAAAAAAAATTTTGGATTTTTTCTAAGTACAAAATCGAGAGTGGCTAAAAATCACCTCTTTTTCCTTCTCTCGATCAGACACTTAGAAAAAAAAACGGAAAAAAAAAAAAAAAAATTTGGATTTTTTCTAAGTACAAAATCGAGAGAGGCTAAAAATCACCTCTTTTTCCTTCTCTCGATCAGACACTTAGAAAAAAAAAAGAAAAAAAAAAAAAAAAATTGGATTTTTTCTAAGTACAAAATCAAGAGAGGCTAAAAATCACCTCTTTTTCCTTCTCTCGATCAGACACTTAGAAAAAAAACGGAAAAAAAAAAAAAAAAAATTTGGATTTTTTCTAAGTACAAAATCGAGAGTGGCTAAAAATCACCTCTTTTTCCTTCTCTCGATCAGACACTTAGAAAAAAAAACAGAAAAAAAAAAAAAAAAAATTGGATTTTTTCTAAGTACAAAATCGAGAGAGGCTAAAAATCACCTCTTTTTCCTTCTCTCGATCAGACACTTAGAAAAAAAACGGAAAAAAAAAAAAAAAAAATTTGGATTTTTTCTAAGTACAAAATCGAGAGAGGCTAAAAATCACCTCTTTTTCCTTCTCTCGATCAGACACTTAGAAAAAAAAATGAAAAAAAAAAAAAAAAAATTGGATTTTTTCTAAGTACAAAATCAAGAGAGGCTAAAAATCACCTCTTTTTCCTTCTCTCGATCAGACACTTAGAAAAAAAACGGAAAAAAAAAAAAAAAAAATTTGGATTTTTTCTAAGTACAAAATCGAGAGTGGCTAAAAATCACCTCTTTTTCCTTCTCTCGATCAGACACTTAGAAAAAAAAACAGAAAAAAAAAAAAAAAAATTGGATTTTTTCTAAGTACAAAATCGAGAGAGGCTAAAAATCACCTCTTTTTCCTTCTCTCGATCAGACACTTAGAAAAAAAACGGAAAAAAAAAAAAAAAAAATTTGTATTTTTTCTAAGTACAAAATCGAGAGAGGCTAAAAATCACCTCTTTTTCCTTCTCTCGATCAGACACTTAGAAAAAAAATGAAAAAAAAAAAAAAAAAATTGGATTTTTTCTAAGTACAAAATCAAGAGAGGCTAAAAATCACCTCTTTTTCCTTCTCTCGATCAGACACTTAGAAAAAAAACGGAAAAAAAAAAAAAAAAATTTGGATTTTTTCTAAGTACAAAATCGAGAGAGGCTAAAAATCACCTCTTTTTCCTTCTCTCGATCAGACACTTAGAAAAAAAACGGAAAAAAAAAAAAAAAAATTTGGATTTTTTCTAAGTACAAAATCGAGAGTGGCTAAAAATCACCTCTTTTTCCTTCTCTCGATCAGACACTTAGAAAAAAAAAGGAAAAGAAAAAAAAAAATTGGATTTTTTCTAAGTACAAAATCAAGAGAGGCTAAAAATCACCTCTTTTTCCTTCTCTCGATCAGACACTTAGAAAAAAAACGGAAAAAAAAAAAAAAAAAATTGGATTTTTTCTAAGTACAAAATCGAGAGAGGCTAAAAATCACCTATTTTTCCTTCTCTCGATCAGACACTTAGAAAAAAAAATGAAAAAAAAAAATAAAAATTGGATTTTTTCTAAGTACAAAATCGAGAGAGGCTAAAAATCACCTCTTTTTCCTTCTCTCGATCAGACACTTAGAAAAAAAACGGAAAAAAAAAAAAATAATTTGGATTTTTTCTAAGTAAAAAATCGAGAGAGGCTAAAAATCACCTCTTTTTCCTTCTCTCGATCAGACACTTAGAAAAAAAACGGAAAAAAAAAAAAAAAAAAATTTGGATTTTTTCTTAGTACAAAATCAAGAGAGGCTAAAAATCACCTCTTTTTCCTTCTCTCGATCAGACACTTAGAAAAAAAACGGAAAAAAAAAAAAAAAAATTGGATTTTTTCTAAGTACAAAATCGAGAGAGGCTAAAATTTACCTCTTTTTCCTTCTCTCGATCAGACACTTAGAAAAAAAAATGAAAAAAAAAAATAAAAATTGGATTTTTTCTAAGTACAAAATCGAGAGAGGCTAAAAATCACCTCTTTTTCCTTCTCTCGATCAGACACTTAGAAAAAAAACGGAAAAAAAAAAAAATAATTTGGATTTTTTCTAAGTAAAAAATCGAGAGAGGCTAAAAATCACCTCTTTTTCCTTCTCTCGATCAGACACTTAGAAAAAAAACGGAAAAAAAAAAAAAAAAAAATTTGGATTTTTTCTTAGTACAAAATCAAGAGAGGCTAAAAATCACCTCTTTTTCCTTCTCTCGATCAGACACTTAGAAAAAAAACGGAAAAAAAAAAAAAAAAATTGGATTTTTTCTAAGTACAAAATCGAGAGAGGCTAAAATTTACCTCTTTTTCCTTCTCTCGATCAGACACTTAGAAAAAAAACGGAAAAAAAAAAAAAAAAATTTGGATTTTTTTTAAGTACAAAATCGAGAGAGGCTAAAAATCACCTCTTTTTCCTTCTCTCGATCAGACACTTAGAAAAAAAAATGAAAAAAAAAAAAAATTTGGATTTTTTTCTAAGTACAAAATCGAGAGTGGCTAAAAATCACCTCTTTTTCCTTCTCTCGATCAGACACTTAGAAAAAAAAATGAAAAAAAAAAAAAAAAAATTGGATTTTTTCTAAGTACAAAATCGAGAGAGGCTAAAAATCACCTCTTTTTCCTTCTCTCGATCAGACACTTAGAAAAAAAACGGAAAAAAAAAAATAATAATTTGGATTTTTTCTAAGTACAAAATCGAGAGAGGCTAAAAATCACCTCTTTTTCCTTCTCTCGATCAGACACTTAGAAAAAAAACGGAAAAAAAAAAAAAAAAAATTTGGATTTTTTCAAAGTACAAAATCGAGAGTGGCTAAAAATCACCTCTTTTTCCTTCTCTCGATCAGACACTTAGAAAAAAAAATGAAAAAAAAAATAAAAAATTGGATTTTTTCTAAGTACAAAATCAAGAGAGGCTAAAAATCACCTCTTTTTCCTTCTCTCGATCAGACACTTAGAAAAAAAACGGAAAAAAAAAAAAAAAAATTTGGATTTTTTCTAAGTACAAAATCGAGAGTGGCTAAAAATCACCTCTTTTTCTTTCTCTCGATCAGACACTTAGAAAAAAAAATGAAAAAAAAAAAAAAAAATTGGATTTTTTCTAAGTACAAAATCAAGAGAGGCTAAAAATCACCTCTTTTTCCTTCTCTCGATCAGACACTTAGAAAAAAAACGGAAAAAAAAAAAAAAAATTTGGATTTTTTCTAAGTACAAAATCGAGAGTGGCTAAAAATCACCTCTTTTTCCTTCTCTCGATCAGACACTTAGAAAAAAAAATGAAAAAAAAAAAAAAAAATTGGATTTTTTCTAAGTACAAAATCAAGAGAGGCTAAAAATCACCTCTTTTTCCTTCTCTCGATCAGACACTTAGAAAAAAAACGGAAAAAAAAAAAAAAAATTGGATTTTTTCTAAGTACAAAATCGAGAGTGGCTAAAAATCACCTCTTTTTCCTTCTCTCGATCAGACACTTAGAAAAAAAAATGAAAAAAAAAAAAAAAAAATTGGATTTTTTCTAAGTACAAAATCAAGAGAGGCTAAAAATCACCTCTTTTTCCTTCTCTCGATCAGACACTTAGAAAAAAAAATGAAAAAAAAAAAAAAATTGGATTTTTTTCTAAGTACAAAATCAAAAGAGGCTAAAAATCACCTCTTTTTCCTTCTCTCGATCAGACACTTAGAAAAAAAACGGAAAAAAAAAAAAAAAAATTTGGATTTTTTCTAAGAACAAAATCGAGAGAGGCTAAAAATCACCTCTTTTTCCTTCTCTCGATCAGACACTTTGAAAAAAAACGGAAAAAAAAAAAAAAAAAATTTGGATTTTTTCTAAGTACAAAATCGAGAGTGGCTAAAAATCACCTCTTTTTCCTTCTCTCGATCAGACACTTAGAAAAAAAAATGAAAAAAAAAAAAAAAATTGGATTTTTTCTAAGTACAAAATCGAGAGAGGCTAAAAATCACCTCTTTTTCCTTCTCTCGATCAGACACTTAGAAAAAAAACGGAAAAAAAAAAATAAAAAATTTGGATTTTTTCTAAGTACAAAATCGAGAGTGGCTAAAAATCACCTCTTTTTCCTTCTCTCGATCAGACACTTGGAAAAAAAAAGGAAAAAAAAAAAAATAAAATTGGATTTTTTCTAAGTACAAAATCAAGAGAGGCTAAAAATCACCACTTTTTCCTTCTCTCGATCAGACACTTAGAAAAAAAACGGAAAAAAAAAAAAAAAAAATTTGGATTTTTTCTAAGTACAAAATCGAGAGTGGCTAAAAATCACCTCTTTTTCCTTCTCTCGATCAGACACTTAGAAAAAAAAATGAAAAAAAAAAAAAAAAATTGGATTTTTTCTAAGTACAAAATCAAGAGAGGCTAAAAATCACCTCTTTTTCCTTCTCTCGATCAGACACTTAGAAAAAAAACTGAAAAAAAATATATATATATTTGGATTTTTTCTAAGTACAAAATCGAGAGAGGCTAAAAATCACCTCTTTTTCCTTCTCTCGATCAGACACTTAGAAAAAAAACGGGAAAAAAAAAAAAAAAAAATTTGGATTTTTTCTAAGTACAAAATCGAGAGAGGCTAAAAATCACCTCTTTTTCCTTCTCTCGATCAGACACTTAGAAAAAAAAATGAAAAAAAAAAAAAAAAATTGGATTTTTTCTAAGTACAAAATCGAGAGAGGCTAAAAATCACCTATTTTTCCTTCTCTCGATCAAACACTTAGAAAAAAAAAAGAAAAAAAAAAAAAAAAATTGGATTTTTTCTAAGTACAAAATCGAGAGAGGCTAAAAATCACCTCTTTTTCCTTCTCTCGATCAGACACTTAGAAAAAAAACGGAAAAAAAAAAAAAACAATTTTTGATTTTTTCTAAGTACAAAATCGAGAGAGGCTAAAAATCACCTCTTTTTCCTTCTCTCGATCAGACACTTACAAAAAAAATGGAAAAAAAAAAAAAAAAATTTGGATTTTTTCTTAGTACAAAATCAAGAGAGGCTAAAAATCACCTCTTTTTCCTTCTCTCGATCAGACACTTAGAAAAAAAACGGAAAAAAAAAAAAAAAAAATTTGGATTTTTTCTAAGTACAAAATCGAGAGAGGCTAAAAATCACCTCTTTTTCCTTCTCTCGATCAGACACTTAGAAAAAAAACGGGAAAAAAAAAAAAAAAAATTGGATTTTTTCTAAGTACAAAATCGAGAGAGGCTAAAAATCACCTCTTTTTCCTTCTCTCGATCAGACACTTAGAAAAAAAAAAGAAAAAAAAAAAAATAAAATTGGATTTTTTCTAAGTACAAAATCAAGAGAGGCTAAAAATCACCTCTTTTTCCTTCTCTCGATCAGACACTTAGAAAAAAAACGGAAAAAAAAATAAAAATTTGGATTTTTTCTAAGTACAAAATCGAGAGTGGCTAAAAATCACCTCTTTTTCCTTCTCTCGATCAGACACTTAGAAAAAAAAATGAAAAAAAAAAAAAAAATTGGATTTTTTCTAAGTACAAAATCGAGAGAGGCTAAAAATCACCTCTTTTTCCTTCTCTCGATCAGACACTTAGAAAAAAAACGGAAAAAAAAAAAAAAAAATTTGGATTTTTTCTAAGTACAAAATCGAGAGAGGCTAAAAATCACCTCTTTTTCCTTCTCTCGATCAGACACTTAGAAAAAAAACGGAAAAAAAAAAAAAAAAATTTGGATTTTTTCAAAGTACAAAATCGAGAGTGGCTAAAAATCACCTCTTTTTCCTTCTCTCGATCAGACACTTAGAAAAAAAAATGAAAAAAATTGGATTTTTTCTAAGTACAAAATCGAGAGTGGCTAAAAATCACCTCTTTTTCTTTCTCTCGATCAGACACTTAGAAAAAAAAATGAAAAAAAAAAAAAAAAATTGGATTTTTTCTAAGTACAAAATCAAGAGAGGCTAAAAATCACCTCTTTTTCCTTCTCTCGATCAGACACTTAGAAAAAAAACGGAAAAAAAAAAAAAAAAAATTTGGATTTTTTCTAAGTACAAAATCGATAGAGGCTAAAAATCACCTCTTTTTCCTTCTCTCGATCAGACACTTAGAAAAAAAGCGGAAAAAAAAAAAAAAAAAATTTGGATTTTTTCTAAGTACAAAATCGAGAGTGGCTAAAAATCACCTCTTTTTCTTTCTCTCGATCAGACACTTAGAAAAAAAAATGAAAAAAAAAAAAAAAAATTGGATTTTTTCTAAGTACAAAATCAAGAGA